>NC_087210.1:28261358-28279389 GCF_015104395.2 Macrobrachium nipponense
GGAAATGAAACATGCCTTTGTTTAAATTTGAATGTTTTTATTCTGTAATGCACAAACATTTGGATGCCTGCATGTTTGCTAATTTTTGTTTTCAGAAAATTTTAAAAATATTTTTCATATTTTGTCTCGATAGGAATTCTGGAGTCGACATATTTAATTTTTTATGCTTAACTTGATGAAAGAATTTCTTACTTTCTACATTATTTCTGTTTTATTATGAATGTAAAAATTTCATATAAATTTTTTTAATCACAACATTTATTTTGAATTTATTATAGCTGTCAGTCTCATTGGATTTGAAAAAGCTCATTCTTTTCATTCGTTCTTCTATTATGGTCTTTTGTTAGGCGAGAGATTTGTTAACTAGTTAACAATTTTATTTTTATTTTTATGTATTTAAACAAATATTTGTAGGTTTAGCCGATAATATGCAAAGATATTGTAGTCAGTCATTTTAGATATGAATCACTTGTTCAGATTTAACATTTAGTTGTAATTATTTATCTCTGTATTCATTGTAGATATTTCTTGATATGTGAAGGTTGTCATGTACAGTCACTAAAACTTGAAATTGTTGGCATTAATCATCATGATGCCATAGTTGATCAGTGATACAGCCTTGTCAATCCTAGAGGTAAAGTGGTTGTGAACTCTTCATGATCACAGTGCACTATGTGTTGGATATAAAATTGGTGAAATGCACAAGGAATTTACAATTATTTTGTGTCCTCATTCTTGCAAATTTTATTGATAACTAAAGAGGGCTTCATCACTAAGTTTCAGTGACTTGATCAAATAAGGAAAGTATAATTTAAGTGCTGCTCTAACTACAGTCTTTGTGCAGGATCAAAAATAAGACCTTGATAATGAGAGATTATGTAAAAACATAGATTACTGGATAATTCATGGCAAATCCATCTGTATTTGGAGCAACTCAAAACCCTATACAGTACGGTCCCCGATTATGCGAGAATTTGGTCGATCCACGGGCTCGTAGAACTGTAAAATTGCCGATTTCGATACACATACCTTATGGGAAATAATTCCATTAGGGGCCAAGGCAAATGGCAACTTACCCAGTCAAACTTTTTTACTATCCATTTTTGGCAACTTACCCAGCCAAACTTTTACTACCCATTTTCTAATACTTTCTATGTACTATAGGTACTGTATTTTTTTCTAATATGAAATTGTTCTTATGGATAAATAAAAATGAAAAAGGTTTTAAAGTTTTAATAATAACTTGAAAAAGTTTAAAATTACACCAGGATGGTGGCTTGATGAACTGTAAGAGTCACATATCCTCAAGATCTGACCCTTACTCTTCAAGATGCACCTTACCATTGATTCGCCCATGTTCAGCTGGCGGCCAATTACACAGTTGCTCTTTCCTTCTTCCTTTATCCCTCTTACGCCGACTGGACGTATTTTACGTCGACATTTTTTGTCTCCCGTGTGCCGACTGGACGTATTTTACGTCGACTTACAAAAGTTTTTTTTTAAATTCGCAGAAAAATACTTATAGGCCTACCAGCCTAAAACTTTTGAATCACGTGCCTTGGGGGATGCTGGGAGTTCACGGATCAAGGTGTTGTTTTGTTTACAATCGTTATGCAGGTGCGCAAGCGCGAATTTCTTTCTTTGCCGCACTAAAAAGTATCTATGACACATCTCTGAAATTATTTCGTCACTTTGACATAATTTTTGTACCATTGTAAATTAACCGTTTACATGAAGTATTATATATTAAAATGTGCGCATTTTTATGTAGAATACAACAAGAAAATACTCATGATTGTAGCTTTTATCAGTTTGAGATATTTTCATATAAATAACGATAATTGCCAAAATTTCAACCTTCGGTCAACTTTGACTCTACCGAAATGGTCAAAAATCGCAATTGTAAGCTAAAACTCTTATATTTTAGTAATATTTATTCATTTACCTTCATTTTGCAACTAATTGGAAGTCTCTAGCACAATATTTCAATTTATGGTGAATTTATGAAAAAACTTTTTCCTTGCATCCGCGCGGTAACTCTTCCGAAAAAAATCATACATGCGATTGTGGTAATGTTTGCACCATTTTATAATTAGCCGTTATATAAAGTTTTATATATGGAAATGTGTGCAATTTCATGCACAATACAACTAAAACAACAACCCATGGTTGTAGCTTTTATTAGTTTTGAGATATTTTCATATAAATAACGATAATTGCCAAAATTTCAACCTTCGGTCAACTTTGACTCTACCGAATGGTCAAAAAAACGCAATTGTAAGCTAAACTCTTATATTCTAGTAATATTCAAGCATTTACCTTCATTTTGCAACAAATTGGAAGTCTCTAGCACAATATTTCGATTTATGGTGAATTTATGACAAAAATAACATTTTCTTTACGTCCGCGCGGTAACTCTTCCGAAAAAATCATACGTGCGATTGTGGTAATGTTTGCACCATTTTAAATTAGCCGTTACATAAGTTTTGTATATGAAAATGTGTGCAATTTCATGTAGAATACAACAAAAAATAATTGAAGGTTGTAGCTTTTCTCATTTTTGAAATATTTGCATATAAATCATGATAAATAGAAAAAAAACCACGTTCGGTCAACATTGACTCTACCGAAATGGTCGAAAAACGCAATTGTAAGCTAAAACTCTTACAGTCTAGTAATATTCAGTCATTTATCTTTATCTTGAAACAAATTCGAAGTCTCTCTAGCCAAAATCGATTTATTTTAGATTTATGGTGAATTAAAAAAAAATTCTTTCCTTCCCTCCGCGCGCGGATTCTCCGCCACAAATCTCCGAAATGCGTACGTCCCATTCTCGGAATATTTGCTCCGTTTCATATTAGGCATTTCATAGAGTTTTATATATGAAAATGTGCGCAATATTATGTAGAATAAAACGAAAAATACTTGAAGGTTGTAGCTTTTCCTATTTCCGAAATAATTGCATATAAAAAAATATATATATATAAAAAAATTCGACATTTGGTCAGCTTTAACTCGTCAGATATGGTCGAAAGCTGCTATTGTAAGCTAATACTCTTACAGTATAGTAATATTCAATCATTTGTCTTCATTTTGAAAGAAATTGGAAGTCTCTAGGACAATATTTAGATTTATGGTGAATTTTTGAAAAAAATATTTGTTTACGTCCGCGCGTTACGAATTCATGCATTATTTTGTGATAATATTTTCTCTGTGTTGCTTTTATCGTTTTACAATGTGTTATATACCAAAATGATTGCAATTTAGTGTACATTAGAACGAAAAAAAAGTAACTTGTTACCTTTAACCGTTTTGAGCACAGTGCGATTTGAATACAATTATATATGAAATTTCGTTTTTGCGCTATCATATATCGCATTATTTATATATGATAATGATATTTTTTTTCATTTCTGATGGTTGCATACTAAACTACTGCCAATGACAAAAAAAGGAGCCAAAAATGAACTCTTAATCTTTAAAACTAAGCGCGCTGTGATTTTTTGAAAAAAATATTTTTTCCACTTCCGCGCTCACTCTGAAACCCCTCCGGCACACGGGAGACAATTTTTTTTTTACCGCTTTGGCGTAAGAGGGTTAACTTAAGGGCTTTTTAGTTTTGAGAGAATAGGTCTTCCTCTTCAACTTTTGGGCAGATGCAGACATGATGCGGATGATCAGAATACACTTCGCAGATCGTAATAATATGAGTAACGAGAACTAGCATGTGAATTGAGAACAGTAGTGAATGGTGATGATGATGATACCGATCATTCATACACACCGCTCTTATAATGTCACAAATGCATGAGGTGGAGCCTTCCATCTTAGCCAATGGCTGAGCAGGAGCCCTCCGTCTTTACCAATGGCTGAGCAGGAAATCGTTCTCGCATCCCCCCCCCCTTTCTTTCAGACATCAGTAACCCCCCAACCCCCAACCCCAAATACTTGAAAGACAATAGATTTGATACATTTTGTGGCGCATGACTTGTAGACTTTTAATGACTTCGCAGATACAGAAATCTATTTTTAAGAACTAGCGACCCCATAAAAGGGAAATTGCACAAATCCAATCACGCATATTTCGGGACCATACTGTACTAGTCAGAGTAAAGGTAAAAGAAATGTTATGACTTGTATTTAGCTGAAAGAGGCAGGTCCTATCACAAGAATCCATATTTCTAGAGGGGTCAATCATGACTTGAAGTTGTATGACATTTGTTTAGTTGGCTTTTTAAATTGTGCATATTGCTGGTTTTTAAAGGCAACAACAAAACACTAAAAGTCCATGTTAGAAAAATCTAAAAACTTGTGCTTAATTTTTATATTTAATTTATTTACTATTTTTGTGTGGAGACAATCCATTGAATGCTTCAATATGAACTTATATAAACCTTCAGTAGTGGATGACAGTCTGCTATATATCATTGATAAGTAGCCTTCTCAGTGCTAGCATTCAAGAAAAGACATTAGTTTTTTATCAGTGATCATAAGAAAAGACATAAGTTTTATCAGTGATCATAGACACTAGAACTGAAGTTTGTTACATGACCTATCATTTGCCAATTGAGAATATGCTTATGACATCTTTCTCTCTTGTAGCCCTTTTGCTTCTAGCAGTACCTGCAAAATGTATGAACTATCAGGTGTTGTTCCTTTAAAGGCTGATCAATGATGGATTTAAGAGCAAAGAACTAGCATAACTGAGGATTGTCACAAAATCATGACTCCCTTTACATTATATTTATATTTAAATGGAAATATGTTACTCCTCTGTGTACTGAATGGTCCTGGGAAAGTATCTAAAGATGAATTCCATGGAGTATCCCATGGGACACAATATAGGCAGTCCCCGGTTATCGGCAGGGGTTCCATTGTCAGCAGGGTGCGGATAAGCGAAAGCTGCCATTAATCAAAACCTTTTTGGTAGTTTATGGTGCTTATGGCCCCAATATCTGGTTATGGCACCAGTACTAACCCCCACCTCGGTAGTTGTGTGTTCGATTCTCAGCCATTCCATTGAGGAGTGAGAGATGTGTATTTCTGGTGATAGAAGTTCACTCTCGACGTGGTTTGGAAGTCATGTAAAGCCGTTGGTCCCGTTGCTGAATGACCACTGGTTCCATGCAACGTAAAAACACTGTACAAACAAACAAACCAATACTAACTATGAATGGCACCATATGGTGCCGATAAGTGAAACTTGGCCCATTATAGGGCCATAAATCACCAATTTTTATGGTGCTAGGCAAGCACCATTAATTGCTGAAGACCACATCTTCCTGGCTGAGAAAAGTTATCTAGAGTTCCAACTATTGTGCTTTCTTGTTAACTATGATTGTAACTATACGTAGACTTTTAAGGTCAGGACAATAGTATCTTATTTGTTCATATTATTTTTTCTCCATGGTCAAGTGGGAAATACTCAGCCTTTGCTGTGCATTATTGTTACTTTTCTTTCTTTTATTTAATTTTTTTGTACTTTTTTTATGTATTTTGTGACTTTTTGTCTATTATTTGTAGGGGAAAGGCTTGTATTTGTTCTTTCCCTTGTGATGAATGTGCTGGCTGTTCCTCTCCTCATTAAGAAAAATTTGGTCAACAGAATAAGGACAAGAGGTTTTTGCTAGCAAATCATGAGGGTATATCTACATACTCTACTGGGGATGCCCCCAGTCCTTTTAAATTTTTCTTGCCAGTACCATCTTCCTTTCCTTTACCACCTCCTAAAAGTTGTACCCTTATGTGAATAATAACTCTTGCACAAGAGATTTTTCATGCCCTTTCTGGGGGTGAGAATGAAGGCACTGCTGGGGCCTGGTGTTCCTATAGGGTCTGGCTGCACTGAATATTCTAAGTAGTTCATGTTTGACCACATTCCTTGATAATGACTGAGGAGGAAAAGGGATTGTCTCCTAAGCCTTCATGCGTTGTTTCATTAATGTCTACTGTTAGTACTCAGTCTGCTGTGTCTCTAGCTTTTTTTTATTGTCTTGTGTACAGGAGCGATTCCCCTATTGCAGTTGTCCTCCCAGTAGTTGACCCTCCTGTAGCTTCTTCCTGGACTCTAATTTACTGCATAGGCAAAAGACAACAAGTAATAATTGCGTCAAAGTTTCTTCAGCACAATTGAGTTTCTGTACAGCATATAATCAAGGCCATGGAAGACAGCTCTATCTTTTGGTGATCTTGGTATAATGATGTAAGAGCTGTGGCCCATGAAAGTTTTAACCATGGCCCAGTGGTGGCCTGTCCTATATCATTGCCAGATGCATGAGCAAAGCTAAATTTAACCTTAAATATTTTAAGATAAAAAGTAGTAAGGCTATAGGGCTACTATTTGGTATGCTTGATGACTAGAGGGTGGATGACCAACACACCAATTTGCAGCCCTGTACCCTCAGTAGTTTTTAAGATCTGTGGTTAGTACGGAAAGTGTGTGGACGGGTAGACAAAGCCATCTCAATAGTTTTCTTTTACAGAAAACTAAACAGGAAGTCTAATCCCTTGTGTTAGAAGTCCAGGTGGACTTCTTTTGCAAGTTCCTCCTCCTTGGAGCAGAGCTGGATAAGAGATCATCAGCACATGCTGCCTCTTCTGTGCATACCCACTTTGACAATAGGACAGCTCTGTGGGACTGCTAAATTCCTCATGCCTCTAAGGAGTTGTGTGGCAAAACAAACATGCAACCTGTTCACTGTGTGTGTACAAGGTCTCTAGCACACACTCTAGCTATGGGTTTGGATCAGATCAGATTTCAATCATGTTCTTCTCCGGAGTGCATAGAGCATAACCGGCACCATCTTCTCACCATCTGCATTCTTTGGAACAAGCACAACTCGAGTGCTCTCTTGAAGGGGAGATGTTCAATCTCTTCCACTTCTCATACATTTGATTCACTGCTTAAGTAATTACTACAAATCTTAACCAGTGCAATATACAAAAGGCATTTTACCAGCACAAAAATAATGCCTCAGTAACACTCCTCATATTCTGTGGATGCAAGAGCTGATGTATATGGGTCCAAATATATATAGTAGTTTATTCAGTTTTGTAAGTCTTTCATGGGTATTTTAAGTAAAATATTAAACAGTTGGATGACTGCAAAAGGTGATATATATATATATATATATATATATATATATATATATATATATATATATATATATATATATATATATATATATATATATATATATATATATATATATATATATATATATATATATATATATATATATATATATATATATATATATATATATATATATATATATATATATATATATATATATATATATATATATATATATATATATATATATATATATATATATATATATATATATATATATATATATATATATATATATATATATATATATATATATATATATATATATATATATATATATATATATATATATATATATATATATATATATATATATATATATATATATATATATATATATATATTTTCACACACACACACAATAAACCTGATCCCTTTAATCCAAATAATGAATAAGACAGACACTGAACAGGGTCATTTAAGATAAGTACTGTTCTTCTACTCATCATTTTCCTTTTTTCTTATTTACCAAAGGTACCCTGTATTCGCGCCTTCGACATTCACGGACTCACATATTCGTGGATTTCTCCGTGGCCCATATCTACCCATTATGTATTCGTGGGAAATTTGTGTATTTGCCATATTATGAGAAATATCCACAAGTTACTGTATATTAATAAATTTCATAAACACAATCACCTTTTGTGGTAAAAATATTTTTAAAAAACCAGATATAAGCATTTTAGTGGGTTTGAAAAAAAATAGGCAGTTTTTAGCATTTTTATATAGGCTCTAGTATTCGCTGATTCTAGATAAATGGGGGGGGGGGGGGATTGTTCAGGTATGCCTCCCCCACAAATATGTGGGGTTAACTGTATAATTTTCATTTATGATTTTATTTTTTATATAGTACAGGCAGTCCCTGGTTATCAGTGGGAGTTTTGTTCCTGGGGCGTGCCAATAAACAAAAACTGCCCTTAATCAAAACCCAGCGATTTATATCATCATAAGCACCTTATGGAGCCTCTGTTAGGTATGTTATGGCACCATAACTCTATTATTGGTGCCTTATGGCGCCAATAACTGGAACTCGGCCCGTTATAGCGCCATAAATTGCTGATTTTATGTGCTAGACAAGCACCGTGAAACCGGATTGCCGATAACGGAGTCTGCCGATAACTGGGGATTGCCTGTACAGTTCTGTATTTATACAGAATGATCTAAGGTTCTTTCCATATTTTGTTTTTTTTCTGTTTAATGAAATTTGGTAAGTTCCAGAGTTCTCATCATCTTTGTAGTGTTTTGTAAGAAACCGTATGTTCCGGGATATATACTACTAGTAATTGTGAGACTTGTTGATAGTATTTCAGACAGCTTTGATGAGCTGCTTTAAGTTGAACATTTTATGATCTGCTTGTCATATATTTTATTTTATGACTTGAAAGTTTTTAGTATGTTTTTTCATTCCCTAACCTGTCAACACTTAGTGAAAATTAGTGCACTTCTTGTGGTAAAATAATTCAGTTAACTACAATTAACCTGATAGTTCATAAAGTCAAATTAGTAATTGAATATCAGTAATTTAGTAAGGAAAATTGATTCTTATAAGGAAGTGCCTCTGTAACTCATTTAATTGATGTTGCATATTGCAGTTGCAATAATGTAAATAGTAAATAGTTTTATCTGCTAAATGAGGGGTGAGAAGTTTAATCAACCTTTCCATCCTATCATCATCAGCAGTTCAAGATTTTGTAAAACTTGTTTTATTGTATTAAATTCTGTAATTTGGTCATTTTAAGAGTTTTCATAATTAAAGCTTGCTTATTATTAACTTTACATTGTGTTCTATTGTAGATAATGTTCATAACAGATTTTATTTGTATTGTATATTTACATCGGTTTAATCATGTTTTATAATATATACGTATATATATATATATAGATACTATATTATAACACATACATACATACATATTGTATTTAATTTTAAATCACGAAGAAATAAAAAACGTGATGATTATATGAACAAAGTTACAGCCACAAAAGAAAATTGAAACACTGGAGATGCAGCTTTGTTCATATATATATCTATGCTTTATCACATCACTGTGATTCATATATATGCATTAAGCTGAAAATGTAAGATCATTATTACAGTTTATCTAGTTTTAGTATTGTGGTATTTGCAGAATGCAGCAGCATTTAGAGAGCGCCTTGGTAGCAACAGGGTCCTAGAACGTCCTAGATTGCGATCAGGAGGCAAAACATCAGAAAGACTGCGTTTTGAGAGTGGCAATAGGGAGCTGCACACAGATTCTTCGGAAATGAAGTCTTTATTAGAACCAGAAGAGGATAAAGAGGAAAAGTAAGTGAGAGGATTTTTTTGGTTAGTTTGTGGAATTCCTGTTTTAAGATAGGTGTTTAGGCAAAAATATACATTTTTCCTGTATGTAGTGTATATCAGAATTTGATAAGTAGGTTAACTCTGCACTTTGTTACATGAATATGTATGATTTAATTTTGAGGCACTCCAATCTTTTTATATCATAAAGAATGGATAATTGTCTTAAATTGTTTTTGTTGCATGTGTGCTCTGTTGTTGCACTGAATACAGAGTTGTTTTTTGCTTGCATATTTTTCCCCATCCAGTTGTCATCAGTAGCTTTTAAACTTAGTGATAATGCAGTACAGTATTGTGTTTGGTCCCGATTGATTGTTCTAAAGAGTAAATGTAAGCTTCTGAAAAAATTATAACTTTTCAGTGGTAAGTTCTTAATGCCAAAAGAATATTTTCTTATCAAAATAAACGTTTTGTTAAGGTAAATATGTTTTAACCCAACCCACAGCCAAATAACTTCAGTTCCCAGTTTCTAGATGATTTTATTTAAGCAGTTAATGTAAATTTAACTTTTATGTATGTAACTTACCAAGTAATTACATTGCCTAAAGTTCCACATTCCGGCAGCTTAAATTTTGGAATTCTTGGTAACGCTAGTTTGCGTAGGTTAATTGGCCCCGCCCACTTTCAGGGTAAGGAAGGAACAACACAGCTTAGATTCATCAATATTTTTCTGCTGGCTTTGACTAAAGTTCAGTTGTGAGCGGTCAGCTAGATTTTGATTTTCATTTATTTCTGCATCAGTGTTTTTCTCCCTTTAGTGATGTATTGGTAGCCTTTGGCTTTTTTGTCAAATTTCTTTCTTAGATTATTAGGTAACAAGACTTTATTACTGGAATTGACATATTAACTTGTAGTTTAGTTGACTTGTTTTCATATCTGACTCAAGTGCAACTAGCTTACAGTATTGCAGCAAAGACTGCAATACAAAACTAATGAAAGCCAAATATGATTCACACACTATGTGTACAGAATATAGGGGACAGGTGTGCTCCATTAATTTGACCTGCAATGAGTGTTCTGATTGGGATGCCAAGAATTGGAGGGTATTAGAATCACATTTGAATAAATTAGACAAGGACAGGGGACATAAAGAGTAACAAAACAACGGCAAATAAGACTAGATATTTCTGTTAAGTCTTGTGTAGATGTTTCTATAATTTCCGTACCTGCTCCTTCTTTGTCCTCCATTCCTAATATTTTAATTAATCAACTTGCTCCTTTATCCAGCTCCCTTACTTCAAACCACCTTGCCAGCCTTGAGTACAAAATGAATTGTAATTTTTTTTATGGGCAAAGTGGATAGTAAGAGTGTTGGTGAAGATGACAGTGGAGGAGGTGCCTGTTCGTCCTGCCGATGCCCCTAGGCAAGGGTCAGTGGCTTACTTGACTATACTGGGAGCAGTCATTCTGGAAACTGAAGAGGTCGGTGGGGTCTGCCCTTGAACAGGTGGCCCCTCAGTCAGCTGTTGGAAAGGCATCCAGATAGAAGTGAGTCGGCTGCCCTCTAGTTCTGAATCTTCCAGCCAAGAGTTGAAATGCTGATGGCACTTTAATGATGTATCACAGCAACTGAAAAGACCTGCAATAGACTGTATTCACTCTCCAACAGTGTTATGCAAGCGATTTAGGGATCCATTGCTATCATTGTGTTGGTTTTGGGATTCTCCAAAGCATATTCCTCCAGAATGTCCTGTGCTAAAGCCAGACCGTTCTTCTTCGCTGAAGAAACACTTCTTCTTGGAGCAACGTCCCTTCTGCGCCTGAGCTCCCATGTGGTCCCAAGTGGTCAGTTAGTGCCTGAGCTCCTACTTTCTCCCGAGCTCCTGTTTGCAGTTGTGCTGAATTTGGTGATGGATCTCCCTCTGGCACCCAAGGATTCAATCACACCAGAGCCTCCATGAGCGCCCCAACGCTTTTTAGTGCCTGAGTACTCTCATTCACCCAATCATGTTACAGTTGAATGCACTGATCATTCTAGGGAGTACTTGGCATGGTTTCAGACAGTACCAGCACCAGATGCCAGGCATTTAGTGCCAGCTGCTTCAGCTTCACATCCTTGTCCCTCGTTTCCTGCTGACGACACTGTGGACCTGTTGTTGGTCCGATTCAATGACGACTTGCCACCATCATGAATTCACTTAAGGAGGAACCCTTGACACATGGCTCCTCAGACACTTTCAGACTCAAAGTTGATGAATTACAGTGGGTCCTCGGTAATCGCTGGGGATAGGGTCCACAACCATCTGCGTTAAGCAAATATCCGCGTTATCACACTCCTCAAAAGCTGAACTGTGCTTCATTACAAGTTTAGTAGTTGACACAGTGATAATAACAATATACGTACAGGATATTTAATCTCTAATCACAATAAAAATATTTGAAATATGAATTTCATATGTAAACAACACAACATTGTGATTATTCTCTTTCCAAACCAGTCTAACTATTGTCCTAAACTGTTCTCGTTCTTCTCTCTCTCTCTCTCTCTCTCTCTCTCTCTCTCTCTCTCTCTCTCTCTCTCTCTCTCTCTCTCTCGTTGTAGCCATCTTGCTTGGTGAGACGTTCCCGCGTGAAGTCAGATTAATCAACAGATATCACAAGTTTAACATACGACTAGAATTTGAGAAATATCTAGAAGTGTTCGTGAACTATCGGTGATAAGATTATTGTGAAAATAGTAGGATAAAGCGTCTTCTAAGTTAGTTTATCAAGTGTAATACTGTAAATCAGAACAAGATGGCAGTAAGTTCCAACTGCGGGAAGAAATGGCGTAATTTAGCTTGCTTGGCGGATTCGCAATACGATGAGGTAGCAGGAAGGGAACTGGCATTTCTCATCTATGAAATCAGCAACAGTCCTAACCAAAAAGATACAAAAGCATTCATAGATATATTAGAAGGATATAATCCTTCAAACTGGAACAAATCTAATGAAAACATCTTGAAAATAATTGAAGAAGTTCCAAATAAAATCCAAGTGGTCAAGAGACTCATAAAGAAAATATACATAAACCAACATATTCCGACAAAGAAAATGAATAAGGTGAATCTTGTGAATATCCTAATTGATGCATTAGGAAAAAGAATGCCAAAAGCATGCAAACTGTGTAAGGTTTGGTATAGCATAGTCAATCCACAAAACCTAATCAGAAAATGTGCTGCATGCAACATTCCGACCCATCCACAGTGTGCTGAGGTAATGCAAGATTTGAGAAAAGATACAAGAATTTTTTGTTCAACATGTCTATCATGGATAGACAATGTTATTAAATCAAGATTGAATGTACAAATAGTTGAGGATGAAGAAGAAGAGGAAGAAGAAGAAGAAGAGGAAAACGGAAGAGAAGTAAACAAAAATGAAATGACAGAAAAAAATAAGGAAAACAAAGAACAAGATAAAAGTATGGATGCAGAGATACTCATTGATACTACATATGAGGCAATAAAGCAGCATACCTACGAAGAAATAAATTACGATATGACAACAGAAAAGCAAATCCCGAAGAGGCTCTACCCAGATCTACACAATGACGGGAAAGAGGAAAAAATAGACAAGAAAGACAAAATCTGCAACCTTTTGAAAAGAGGGAATTGCAGATTTGGAGAAAGATGTTACTACAAACATCCTAAGGTATGTCACAACTATGAAATATATGGTAAATGTGCATACCTAGATGGCTATGGGGATGATTGCAGAGATCTGCATCCAAAAATATGCAAAAACCTAAAAGAAGGAAAAGGATGTAAGTTCGACAAAAATGCAAATATATGCACCCTGTAGCCATGAATCATAATCAAATAAATAACCAACCAAGTAATAAAATCCAAAATAAGAAAGAAACAAATAAAGAGATAAATCAAGAATATCAGGTAAAAGAGAAAAGCAAACCACCAATGAGATATGCAGAGGTGTCAGCAAAAAATTTCAAAGCATCAGCTCCGAAATTCTACTCAAGAGATAATAACTGTATTTATTATGCAAGAGGATATTGCAGAAACGGAGAAAATTGCAGATTCAGACACAAAATGAATAATTATGATGAAGGAAGATCAAATATTATGGAAAAGTTGGATTTTTTAATGTCAGAATTTCTGGAAATGAAAAAAAGAACAACATACCAGAACAGGAAAAGAGACATGGGAAAATCCTTATTACTACCATTATTAAATGAAGGAGAAAACACACAAACCATCATAGTAATGAATGCGCAGGGTTTAGTTACGAGTAACTCAAAAAGAAAAATAGAGTACTTAGAAGAACTAACCCAAATTGAAAAGAAATAGATATAATGAATATAAGTGAAACCTGGTATTCCCAAGAGACTGGGAATGATGATCAAATAAAAGGGTTCCAAACTTATAGATCAGATAGAAAAAATAGGAATCAAGGGGGAACCGCAATATATGGGAAAGACAAAAAACAGGAAAAATATATGAGAAATATAGTAACTCAGAATGTGAACTAATAGCGGTAGAATTTGAATCTGAAAAATTAATGAACATAGTAATATATAGACCTCCTAATACTAAAGAGTTTGACTTAATAATTGAAAAATTGGATGATATATGTAGAAATCACAAGGACTGGACTATTCTCCTATCTGTGACTTCAACTTTCCTTTCGTAGTAGGAAATTGAACGAATAGGAGATTGTGGTTGTACTTATACATATAAAAAAGAGAGTAATAGTAGTGCAGAAGATAAGAGGCAATTTGAAAAGCTATTAGATATGCTACTAGAATACAACATTCAACAAATAAATCACCTGCCAACAAGAAAGGAAAATACTTTTAGACCTAGTATTTGTGAACGAGATGAATTATGTTAAAGAAATAATAGTTTATAATGCGAGTATTTCAGACCATAATGTCATAGAATTAACAGTTCATTCCAAAGCAAGTGAAAACAGAGATAAGCAAGAAATGAAAAAGTGGGAAGGATATGGAAAATACCAACTTCTACAGTAAAATATAAAAATGGAAGGGTCAGAATAAATGAAGAATTAAACAAAGATTGGGATAACATTTTCGTAAGTGATGACATAAGGGTAAATACGGAGATATTATATAAAATATTGGAGAAAAAGTAGTGGTTAAATATTATACCGAAGAAAAAAAGTAAACATCATTCATGCATACCAAGAGACAGAAGGATCTTGTTCCAGAAAATCAGAAAGTGGAAAAAAGGTCTTGCAAAAGAAAAAAATGCATGGAAAGTTATAGAACTAAAAAGTAAGATAGAAAATGCAGAACAAAAGATTATACAATCAAAGAAAATGAAAAACGGGACTTGGAAGAAAAAACCCTATTAAATATCAAGCAAAACCCCAACTATTATACTCATATGCGAAGAAGATGAATAAAAGAAGAATAGAAATAGGCCCTCTGAGAATTGAAGGGAGATTAACGAATGAAAAAAAGGAAATTTGCAACATACTGGCAGAACGATATAAGAGAGAATTCACCCCTAGAATAGATAATGAAGATAATGATATAGAAGTAAGGGACGAAAATAGTGAATATTTAGCTGACATAGAAATTAATGAAGCTGATATTGTGCAGGCAATTAATGAAATTAAAAATGGAGCTGCTGCAGGGCCGGATGGAGTCCCTGCTATTTTGTTAAAGAAAGTAGTTCATTCTATCGCAAAGCCACTTGCAATATTATTAAGACAAAGTGTAGATACAGGCAAGATTTATGATGAGCACAAATTAGCATATATCACCCCTACTTTCAAAAGTGGATCAAGACTAGAGGCAAGTAATTATAGGCCTGTGAGTCTAACATCACATATTATGAAAGTGTATGAAAGGGTAATGAAGAAAAATATTATGAAACATTTAATAAAAAATAATTTGTTTAATATAAGACAACACGTTTCGTACCCGGAAAAAGTACACAAACCCAACTGTTAGTCCACCGTGAGAACATATTCAAAAATATGAAAAGCGGAAATGAAAACAGATGTGGTTATCTAGACTTTGCAAAAGCTTTTGACAAAGTAGACCATAATATATTAGCAAAGAAAATTAGAAAACACAATATCGTAGATAAAGTAGGAAGATGGTTAAAAGAATTTTTACGCAACAGAAAACAGATAGTTATTGCAAACGATGAGAAATCGGATGAAACCAAGGTAATATCCGGTGTGCCACAAGGTACGGTGTTAGCTGCAATACTGTTTGTTATTATGATTGAAGACATACAGTAATGTTAAGGATTCGGTAGTGAGTAGTTTCGCTGATGACACAAGAATAAGTAGAGAAATTACTTGTGATGAAGATAGGAACGCTCTACAAAGAGACCTTAACAAAGTATATGTTGGGCAGAGGAAAATAGGATGGTATTTAACTCTGATAAATTTGAATCAATAAATTATGGAGACAGAGAAGGAAAGCTATATGCATATAGGGGACCTAATAATGAGACAATCACAAATAAGGAAGCAGTTAAAGACCTTGGTGTGATGATGAATAGGAACATGTTATGCAATGATCAAATAGCAATTCTTTTGGCAAAATGTAAAGCAAAAATGGGAATGTTGTTACGGCACTTCAAAACAAGAAAAGCTGAACACATGATTATGCTTTATAAAACATATGTTCGTAGTCCACTTGAATATTGCAATATGATATGGTACCCACACTATCAAAAGGATATTGCACAAATAGAGAGTGTACAAAGGTCCTTTACAGCTAGAATAGAAGAAGTTAAGGACCTAGACTACTGGGAAAGACTACAATCCTTAAAATTATATAGTCCTAGAAAGGAGAAGAGAACGCTACATGATAATTCAGGCATGGAAACAGATAGAAGGAATAACAGAAAATATCATGGAACTAAAAATATCAGAAAGAGCAAGCAGAGATAGATTAATAGTGCCCAAAACTATACCAGGAACAATAAGGAAAGCACACAGGACATTAATCCACTACGCACCAGCATCGATAATGCAGCGTCTATTCAATGCGTTGCCAGCTCATCTGAGTAATATATCAGGAGCGAGCGTAGATGTGTTTAAGAATAAGCTCGACAAATATCTAAACTGCATCCCAGACCATCCAAGATTGGAAGATGCAAAATATACCGGAAGATGTACTAGCAACTCTCTGGTAGACATTAGAGGTGCCTCACACTGAGGGACCTGGGGCAACCCGAACGAACTGTAAGGTCTGTAAGGTAAGGTAAGGTAGGTCTCTCAATAAAATATGAATTACTGTATCATAAACTTTTCTGTTACTTCTTTCTAATGAATGCCAAATTCTTTAGAAGCTTGATTTTCAAGTCAATGGCCCCTGTGGGCTTGTTCCATATGAATAGGGTTCATCTTCTGAATAGTAGAAATACTGTAAAAATAATTCAGGTATGGAGTATCCTTCAGCAAATGTATTGGGCCAGCTGCAAACTGATTGACTAACAAGGAGGGTATCCTGATGGAGGTGGGGGGAGAGAAAGGATTACCCATGCTCTTCTCCCTGTGTGGGGCTGGTGCTGACTGATGAGTACCTTATCTTCCGTCTTTTCTTGTGTTTGACTGTGTGACCACTTTTTTTTCTTGTGTTCAGCCCCATTTTTTTTCTTATGGAGAACAAGATTTCATCATTTCTGCAAGGGTGGTGGCCACCCTTGTAAGTGGTTTGTCTCCCATTGCAGTACATATATATCTATATATTCAGTATGCACTTTTAGAGGCTAAGGAGTGTAAATTTGAATGTTATGTGTCAAATGTGTATCTTGGTCTCCTCCATGTGTGAGCATTAAGGTAAAAGGAGTAGAAAACCAAGGAAGGGTTCCCAGCGTATCTAGAAAACAGGCCCATTCTAGAAGTGATATCTAGTACCTCCAAATCTTTCTTGCCTCCAATGACCATTCCCCTAACCCCCCCTCCCCTAAGAGTCGGGCTAAAAAAAAAAAAAAAAAAAACAGCAGCACTCCAGGCTGGGGAAACTTTGAGATCAGCCAATTTAAGAAAAAACATCAATTGAAAGAGGAAGCAATGCAAATGCACATGGTATAAAGAAAAATTTTAAAAATAAAAAATTCCCACTAACTTCCATGAGAAGTTGAAAAATGCTAAATATTTACAACCCCTTGTAGGCCTCTTTTACAAGACGATCATAAATTTTACCAAGTTATACATGCTTTTTCTAATAAATAATTTTATATTTTGTATAGTAATTATAATTACAGCTCACACAATATAAAAACAGATAAGAACTAAAATCAGTAACAAATTCTGAGTATATTTGTTGTAAAATATTTGTCAGTTTACTGAGATCAAAGATGTAGAAACAATTTTGGATTATACATGTTTTTCTAGTATTTCTTTGCACTTTTCTTTGCAAAATTACAATTATAATAGACATACTATCATAAAAGATAACTAAAACCATCAGCAACCCCTGGGTATATTTATGAGCTAATGTCTATAAAGACATCATGTGTAGAGAGAGAGAGAGAGAGAGAGAGACGAGGAGAAGAGAGGAGAAGAGAGAGAGAGAGAGAAGAGAGAGGAGGAGATGAGAGACTGAGAGTGTGTACATGTCTCCTTGAAGT
>NC_087210.1:28279889-28301674 GCF_015104395.2 Macrobrachium nipponense
ACTTCAAGGAGACATGTACACTCTCTCTCTCTCTCTCTCTCTCTCTCTCTCTCTCTCTCTCTCTCTCTCTCTCACATGATGTCTTTGTATACATTAGCTCATAAATACACCAAGGGGTTGCTGATGGTTTTAGTTATTATCTTTTATGATAGTATGTCTATTATAACTGTAATTTTGCAAAGAAAAGGGCAAAGAAATACTAGAAAAACATGTATAATCCAAAAATTGTTTCTACATCTTTGATCTCAGTAAACTGGCAAATATTTTACAACAAATATACTCAGAATTTGTTACTGATTTTAGTTCTTATCTGTTTTTATATTGTGTGAGCTGTAATTATAATTACTATACAAAATATAAAATTATTTATTAGAAAAAGCATATAACACTTGGTAAAATTTACGATCGTCTTGTAAAAGAGGCCTACAAGGGGTTGTAAATATTTAGCATTTTTCAACTTCTCATGGAAGTTAGTGGGAATTTTTTATTTTTTAAATTTTTCTTTATACCATGTGCATTTGCATTGCTTCCTCTTTCAATTGGATGTTTTTTCTTAAATTGGCTGATCTCAAAGTTTCCCCAGCCTGGAGTGCTGCTGTTTTTTTTTTTTTTTTTTTTTTTTTAGCCCGACTCTTAGGGGAGGGGTTAGGGGAATGGTCACTGGAGGCAAGAAAGATTTGGAGGTACTAGATATCACTTCTAGAATGGGCCTGTTTTCTTAGATACGCTGGGAACCCTTCCTTGGTTTTCTACTCCCTTTTACTTAATGCTCACACATGGAGGAGACCAAGATACACATTTGACACATAACATTCAAATTTACACTCCTTAGCCTCTAAAAGTGCATACTGAATATATAGATATATATGTACTGCAATGGGAGACAAACCACTTACAAGGGTGGCCACCACCCTTGCAGAAATGATGAAATCTTGTTCTCCATAAGAAAAAAAATGGGGCTGAACACAAGAAAAAAAAGTGGTCACACAGTCAAACACAAGAAAAGACGGAAAGATAAAGGTACTCATCAGTCAGCACAGCCCCACACAGGGAGAAGAGCATGGGAAATCCCTTCTCTCCCCCCATCTCCATCAGGATACCCTCCTTGTTAGTCAATCAGTTTGCAGCTGGCCCAATACATTTGCTGAAGGATACTCCATACCTGAATTATTTTTACAGTATTTTCTTACTATTCAAAGATGGGAACGACGACCTATTCATATGGAACAAGCCCACAGGGGCCATTGACTTGAAAATCAAGCTTCTAAAGAATTTGGCATTCATTAGAAAGAAGTAACAGAAAAGTTTATGATACAGTAATTCATATTTTATTGAGAGAGAGAGAGAGAGAGAGAGAGAGAGAGAGAGAGAGAGACGAGAGAGAGAGAGAGAGAGAGAGAGATGAGGAGAGAGAGATGAGAGAGAGAAAAGTTTAGAACAATAGTTAGACTGGTTTGGGAGGAGAATAATCACAATGTTGTGTTATTTACATATGAAATTCATATTTCAAATATTTTTATGGTGATTAGAGATTAAATATCCTGTATATTGTTATTACCATTGTGTCAACTACTAAACTTGTAATGAAGCACAGTTCAGCTTTTGAGGAGTGTGATAAAGCGGATATTTGCTTAACACAGATGGTTGTGGACCCTATCCCCAGCGATTACCGAGGACCCACTGTAATTCATCAACTTTGAGTCTGAAAGTGTCTGAGGAGCCATTGTCAAGGGTTCCTCCTTAAGTGAATTCATGATGGTGGCAAGTCGTCATTGAATCGGACCAACAACAGGTCCACAGTGTCGTCAGCAGGAAACAAGGGACAAGGATGTGAAGCTGAAGCAGCTGGCACTAAATGCCTGGCATCTGGTGCCGGTACTGTCTGAAACCATGCCAAGTACTCCCTAGAATGATCAGTGCATTCAACTGTAACATGATTGGGTGAATGAGAGTACTCAGGCACTAAAAAGCGTTGGGGCGCTCATGGAGGCTCTGGTGTGATTGAATCCTTGGGTGCCAGAGGGAGATCCATCACCAAATTCAGCACAACTGCAAACAGGAGCTCAGGAGAAAGTAGGAGCTCAGGCACTAACTGACCACTTGGGGCCACATGGGAGCTCAGGCGCAGAAGGGACGTTGCTCCAAGAAGCTCAGGCGCAGAAGGGATGTTGCTCCAAGAAGAAGTGTTTCTTCAGCGAAGAACAGTAGTCTGGCTTTAGCACAGGACATTCTGGAGGAATATGCTTTGGAGAATCCCAAAACCTACACAATGATAGCAAGGGATCCCTAAATCGCTTGCATAACACTGTTGGAGAGTGAATACAGTCTATTGCAGGTCTTTTCAGTTGCTGTGATACATCATTAAAGTGCCATCAGCATTTCAACTCTTGGCTGGAAGATTCAGAACTAGAGGGCAGCCGACTCACTTCTATCTGGATGCCTTTCCAACAGCCAACTGAGGGGCCACCTGTTCATGGGTAGACCCCAGTATAGTCAAGTAAGCCACTGACCCTTGCCTAGGGGCATCGGCAGGACGAACAGGCACCTCCTCCACTGTCATCTTCACCAACACTCTTACTATCCACTTTGCCCATAAAAAAAATTACAATTCATTTTGTACTCAAGGCTGGCAAGGTGGTTTGAAGTAAGGGAGCTGGATAAAGGAGCAAGTTGATTAGTTAAAATATTGGGAATGGAGGACAAAGAAGGAGCAGGTACAGAAATTATGGAAACATCTACACAAGACTTAACAGAAATATCTAGTCTTATTTGCTGTTGTTTTACTCTTTATGTTCCCTGTCCTTGTCTAATTTATTCAAATGTGATTCTAATACCCTCCAATTCTTGGCATCCCAATCAGAACACTCATTGCAGGTCAAATTAATGGAGCACACCTGTCCCCTATATTCTGTACACATAGTGTGTGAATCATATTTGGCTTTCATTAGTTTTGTATTGCAGTCTTTGCTGCAATACTGTAAGCTAGTTGCACTTGAGTCAGATATGAAAACAAGTCAACTAAACTACAAGTTAATATGTCAATTCCAGTAATAAAGTCTTGTTACCAAATCATCTAAGGGGAAATTTGACAAAAAAGCCAAAGGCTACCAATACATCACTAAAGGGAGAAAAACACTGATGGAGAAATAAATGAAAATCAAAATCTAGCTGACTGCTCACAATTGAACTAGTCAAAAGCCAGCAGAAAAATATTGATGACTCTAAGCTGTGTTGTTCCTTCCTTACCCTGAAAGTGGGTGGGGCCAATTAACCTACACAAACTAGCGTTACCAAGAATTCCAAAATTTAAGCTGCCAGAATGTGAAACTGTAGGCAATGTAATTTACTTGGTAAGTTACATACATAAAATTTAAATTTACATTAACTGCTTAAATAAAATCATCTAGAAACTGGGACTGAAGTTATTTGGCTATAGGTTAAAACATGTTTACCTTATTTTTATAAGAAAATATTCTTTTTGCATTGAGAACTTACCACTGAAAAGTTATAATTTTTTCAATCAGGACCAAACACAATACTGTACTGCATTATCACTAAGTTTAAAAGCTGCTGATGACAACTGGATGGGGAAGAATATGCAAGCAAAAACAACTCTGTATTCAGTGCAACAACAGAGCACACATGCAACAAAAACAATTTAAGACAATTATCCATTCTTTATGATATAAAAGGATTGGAGTGCCTCAAAATGAAATCATACATATTCATGTAACAAAGTGCAGAACTAACCTACTTATCAAATTCTGATATACACTACATGTAGGAAAAATTTATATTTTTGCCTAAACACCTATCTTAAAACATGAATTCCACATATACTAACCAAAAAATCTTCTCACTTACTTTTCCTCTTTATCCTCTTCTGGTTCTAATAAAGACTTCATTTCCGAAGAATCTGTGTGCAGCTCCCTATTGCCACTCTCAAAACGCAGTCTTTCTGATGTTTTGCCTCCTGATCGCAATCTAGGACGTTCTAGGACCCTATTGCTACCAAGGCGCTCTCTAAATGCTACTGCATTCTGCAAATACCACAATACTAAAACTAGATAAACTGTAATATAATGATGTTGCATTTTCAGCTTAATGCATATATATGAATCACAGTGATGCAATAAGGCATAGATATATATATGAACCAAGTTGCATCTTCAGTGTTTCAATTTTCTTTTTTATTTCTTTGTGATTTAAAATCAAATACAATATGTATGTATGTATGTATGTATATATATATATATATATATATATAATATATATATATATATATATATACATATATTAAACATGACTAAACTGATGAAAATATCTATATATATATTAAACATGACTAAAATGATGTAAATTATCTACAATAGAACACAATGTAAAGTTAATAACAAGCAAGCTTTAATTATCAAAACTCTTAAAATTACCAAATTACAGCATTTAATACAATAAAACAAGTTTTGCAAAATCTTGAACTGCTGATGATGATAGGATGGAAAGGTTGATTAAATTTCTCACCCCTCATTTAGCTGGTAAAACTATTTACTATTTACATTATTGCAACTGCAATATGCAACATCAATTAAATGAGTTACAGAGGCACTTCCTTATAAGAAATCAATTTTCCTTACTAAATTACTGATATTCAATTACTAATTTGACTTTATGAACTATCGGGTTAATTGTAGTTAACTGAATTATTTTACCACAAGAAGTGCACAAATTTTCACTAAGTGTTGACAGGGTAGGGAATGAAAAAACATACTAAAAACTTTCAAGTCATAAATAAAATATATGACAAGCAGATCATAAAATGTTCAACTTAAAGCAGCTCATCAAAGCTATCTGAAATACTATCAACAAGTCTCACAATTACTAGTACGTAGTATATATCAAGGAACATACAGTTTCTTACAAAACACTAAAAAAACAATGAGAACTCTGGGCACTTACCAAAATTTCATTAAAAAAAAAAAATATGGAAAGAACCTTAGATCATTCTGTATAAATACAGAACTGTACAGGCAGTCCCCAGTTATCGGCAGACTCCGTTATCGGCGATCCGGTTTCACGGTGCTTGTCTAGCACCACAAAATCAGCGATTTATGGCGCTATAACGGACCGAGTTCCAGTTATTGGCGCCATAAGGCACTAATAATAGAGTTATGGTGCCATAACATACCTAACAGAGGCTCCATAAGGTGCTTATGGCGATATAAATCGCCGGGTTTTGATTAAGGGCAGTTTTCGTTTATTGGCACGCCCCCAGGAACAAAACCCCCACTGATAACCAGGGACTGCCTGTACTATATAAAAAATAAAATCATAAATGAAAATTATACAGTTAACCCCACATATTTGTGGGGGAGGCATACCTGAACAATCGACCCCCCCCACCCATTTAGCTAGCATCAGCGAATACTAGAGCCTATATAAAAATGCTAAAAACTGCCTATTTTTTTCCAAACTCAAGAAAAACCCACTAAAATGCTTATATCTGGTTCTTTAAAAATACAGTGGACCCCCCGTATTCGCGTTCTCCGGATTCGCGGATTTCTCTCGGGAAAGTTTCCCCACATTATTCGCAGAAAATTCGCGCATTCGCGGTATTTTTCTATGAGAAATATCCACAAATTCCTGGTTTTTATGATCAATTTCATCATAAAATGCACTTTTTGTGATAAAACTATTAAAAAACCAAGTATGAACATTTTTAGTGGTTTTTCTTAAGTTTTAACTAACAAAATAGGCTGTTTTTAGCGCTTTTATAGGGGTTCCAAACATTTGCGGATTCTAACTATTCACGGGGGGGTCTGGTACGCATCCCCCGCGAATACGGGGGGAACACTGTATGTTTACCACAAAAGGTGATTGTGTTTATGAAATTTATATTAAAATACAGTAACTTGTGGATATTTCTCATAATACGGCAAATACACAAATTTCCCACGAATACATAATGGGTAGATATGGGCCACGGAGAAATCCATGAATATGTGAGTCCGTGAATGTCAAGAGCACTAATACAGGGGTCCACTGTATTTACCTTTGGTAAATAAAAAGGAAAATGATGAGTAGAAGAACAGTACCTATCTTAAATGACCCTGTTCAGTGTCTGTCTTATTCACTATTTGGATTAAAGGGATCAGGTTTATTGTGTGTGTGTGTGTGTGTGTGTGATGGATATATATTATATATATATATATATATATATATATATATATATATATATATATATATATATATATATATATATATATATATATAATTATATATATTCACCTTTCGCAGTCATCCAACTGTTTAATATTTTACTTAAAATGCCCATGAAAGACTTACAAAACTGAATAAACTACCATATATATTTGGACCAATATACATCAGCTCTTGCATCCACAGAATATGAGGAGTGTTACTGAGGCATTATTTTTGTGCTGGTAAAATGCATTTTATATATTGCACTGGTTAAGATTTGTAGTAATTACTTAAGTAGTGAATCAAATGTATGAGAGGTGGAAGAGATTGAACATCTCCCATTCAAGAGAGCACTCGAGTTGTGCTTGTTCCATGATCTCTTATCCAGCTCTGCTCCAAGGAGGAGGAACTTGCAAAAGAAGTCCACCTGGACTTCTTACACAAGGGCTTAGACTTCCTGTTTAGTTTTCTGTAAAAGAAAACTATTGAGATGGCTTTGTCTGCCCGTCCACACACTTTCAGTCTAACCACAGATCTTAAAAACTACTGAGGGTACAGGGCTGCAAATTGGTGTGTTGATCATCCACCCTCTAGTCATCAAGCATACCAAATAGTAGCCCTATAGCCTTACTACTTTTTATCTTAAAATATTTAAGGTTAAATTTAGCTATGCTCATGCATCTGGCAACGATATAGGACAGGCCAACACTGGGCCATGGTTAAACTTTCATGAGCCACGGCTCTTACATCATTATATACCAAGATCACCAAAAGATAGAGCTGTTTTCCATGGCCTTGATTATATGCTGTACAGAAAATTCGATTGTGTTGAAGAAACTTTGACGCAATTATTACTTGTTGTCTTTTGCCTATGCAGCAAATTAGAGTCCAGGAAGAAGCTACAGGAGGGTCAACTACTGGGAGGACAACTGTAATAGGGGAATCGCTCCTGTACACCAGACAATAAAAAGGGAGCTAGAGACACAGCAGGCTGAGTACTAACATTAGACATTAATGAAACAAGGCATGAAGGCTTAGGAGACAATTCCTTTTCCTCCTCAGTCGTTATCAAGGAATGTGGTCAAACATGAACTACTTGGAATATTCAGTGTAGCCAGACCCTATAGGAACACCAGCCCCAGCAGTGCCTTCATTCTCCCCAAGAAAGGGCATGAAAAATCTCTCGTGCAAGAGTTATTATTCATTTAAGGGTACAACTTTTAGGAGGTGGTAAAGGAAAGGAAGATGGTACTGGCAAGAAAATTTAAAAGGATTGGGGGCATCCCCAGTAGAGTATGTAGACATACCCTTATGATTTGCTAGCAAAAACCTCTTGTCCTTATTCTGTTGACCAAATTTTTCTTAGTGAGGAGAGGAACAGCCAGCACATTCATCACAAGGGAAAGAACAAATACAAGCCTTTCCCCTACAAAATGAACAATGCTTGTGTGAGTTTACTGAGGTGGGACATAGAAACATCCACATAGATACATGTATTGCTTTATATCTTCTCCATTTTGATAAAAACACAATAATAGACAAAAAGGCACAAAATACATAAAAAAAGTACAAAAATTTAAATAAAAGAAAGAAAAGTAGCAGGATAATAAAAAATTCAATGATCACACAAAGGAAAGAGTAGGGCAACAACATATCTGCCCTCAAAAGTGGCCTAAGAAAAAGTGAAAATTGTGGGTGAGGTAGGTTATTCCCTCACTCACTGCCCATCTCCACCATGAGGATACCCTGTTTCCAAGCATCAACAACCACGCTCCGGTGCATGCACTGAAACTACTCCTATGTACGGTAAAAGGTAATGGTCCGTATCCTTGTAAGAACAAATTCATCTACAGTGCTTCAACCTTTTGTTCTTTCACTCACATTCAACATCTGCACTTTATCTATTTCCATTGACACAGCCAGTCTTTTCCCAATCTTTTGCACAAACCTTGGTACCTCCTGGGTTTTTTCAATTTCCTGACTAATTTCTTTACACATCTCACCAAATTCCATTATTTCTGGGTTCGACCTGTGTCTGCCGGTGAAAAATCCCTGTAGCTCATTTTTCAAGTATAAATATAACCTAATATATACCAGAGAAAAAGCTTGCATGGTATGCTGAAGTTACTACCCTCAGCGCGAGCACCCCGAAGGGTGTCGGTATAAGTAAAGGGGCGAAGTGGTTACTATTCACAGATCCTCTGCCACTTAGAAGATTCCCTCTTCAAAATCCCTCTGCGGTGGGAGCCGTTCCAAGCATCCCCCGCCTCACCCTCCACTCGCAACTACTACTAGTACCCACACGCTTCCCCATTCCTGTAATTAGCGGTCTTGTGTGTGCTGCACGTCTTTTTCGCTCCAGGATTTTTTACCAACTTTTACCTGTTTCGCATCATGGCTTCGTCTGATGTCACTTCTACACCCAAGTTGAGTACCCCAAATTATGTGTTTTTCATTTTATGTTGGTATTTCCCCCATATTCGCCTTCGGCCCTTCATAATAGTATTGAAGTCGCCATCGGCTGAGCCGCCATTTTAGGAGCGTCACCGGAAAGCGTGCAAATTTTCAGCACATGGGACCTACGATATTTTGCAATTTTATATTTACATTTTACATTTAGCTATCTACCTTTTTCTAAATCGATGCATTAGTTCAGTACATATAGGTTTACAATCCGTATATGGGCCTGTCCCGCCCTTGGCTTTCATTGGGGGTACAGAGCAATACGTTAGTTACGTCGTAAATGATAGGCCCCCCCTATGGTTCAGGGGCAGGTTATTGCCTATTTCTGCATGAATTATAACGGTGCATATTTTCATTTTGATCTATTATATTAGAGAAGAGAGAGGGAGGGATAGTTCTTCCCCCCCCCCCCCTATTTCTCTCATTATCTCTCCCTCCTCGATTAGGAGGATATATTGAGTAGCATAATTTAGATATGTCTAGATTTTGTGCATGATTGATTTATGAGGTCGGAGGGATTGCTCATCTCCTCACCTATATAATTTTATAAAACTGGCCTAGGCCAGCCTAGGAAGTTAGGCTAGGTGTCCCTTCCTAGTACCCTTATCACACCTTGGTGTGTCTTTGGATTTACCTCTCTGCTGCCTAGATCAAACAAATCGATTTAGCAGTTTGGCCTGAGGTTCCCGCCCAGCCGGTCTAAACCGAGATTTCGGTTTAGAGTAGGTATGGTCGAGGTCTACCGTCTACTTCAGTCTGGCAGGGGTGGTCATTTGGCCTACCCTGTCCAGTTTGTCGTGTTTCGGTTTAGCAAATCCATATGGGTGCTTCCTTCCCTCCTTTCTTAGCCTTATATTTTTGCATCCCTCCATTAGACCTCGCTATGAATTCAGTATGTTGTGACATTTATTTTGTTTATATATGTTATGAAATACCGGTCTAGTACGTCTGGCTACCCGGCATAGCCTCCTGATCGTGAGTAACCACCACCTAACCACGACCGGCCATGTGCCAGTCGGCCTTATCCCTACAGAGTAGGCCAAGTTACCTAGTGGAGGTCCATCTCTGATCGGGTGGGTGGCCAGGCGTTCGTGACCTACCACACGCGTCACATTCTCCCTTTTCCACCCCCCCACCATCCCCCCTCCCCCTCTGGCTAGAGGAGGAGGGGAGACTGTATAAAAAAGAGGGGGAGAGGGAGTAATAGTGATGTGGTGTTATTATTGTATACCACCACGTGTGTCTCTGACTGGCTGCCGCCAACTCACAAGCGGTACCGCACCAGTCGGAGGATGTAGCTCCGGAGTATTCATTATAACAGCTCCGTTGCTTGTTGCTTCCCTCGCCAACCTTCTCATTCGGGAGGTTACAATAGGGAGCTTCGCCCCCTTTAAATTAATGCAGGCAGATTCAGAGGTATACCCTACTGACTCCCACCGCACCAGCCCCTTTCCTCCTACATTATAAGAGGGTTTTGGGGAGCGATTCAGCTGGCGGATGGAGCTTCGGCACCCCCCACACATAGCTCCGGTCCTATAATGACCAGGCCAGTGTGACTCACCCTACACTAGGCTACGGAGCATTGTCCTATATATTGCCAGTTCTCTATTCTGTCCTATTTTCGGTTGTGGCGGAATTCGTCATCTAGGTCCGGCTACACAACGTAGCCTTCCAACCAGCTAGGTGCCGGAGGAGGGGCCGGACATTCCCCCCCCCCCCCCCCCACCCCCTCCAGCACCGGCGGACCTCACATCCCGCTTAGCAAACCGATATCTATTATAAGGGCGGAAACGAGTCCAGGCAATATCACCCAAAGTAATTACTTTATTCATAGTACTTATTTTGATCCTGTGTAGCATATAGATCTTGACTTATCTAGATTAAGGTGCATGCTCTCTCCGTTGCTTACCGAACTTCGGTACTCAAAATCAATTTCCATTACAGATGGTCTGTTGCCAGGCAGAGGGGTGTCCTGCCTCCCTAGGCAAGCCATATGGCCATGTAGTTTGCCGCTCCCACGCAAACTGCGCCGTACAACTGGAGAACTACATGGTCTGGCACCCCGACGCGTGTACGGTGTGTTACGAGATGGTGTCCTCTCTAGTTGATGAGCATGTAAGTCCCTTTGCTACATTATTGGTATTTAATTTATGTCATAATATCTCATAAGATGTTGTATTAGGTTTTGTTCCAAACATTGTACTAATACGGTTCCTCCCTAACAGGCCAATCCAGCGGTCCGCCACGATGCGAGGACCAACCTGAGGAAGTGGGTGGCTGACTTTGGCAAGAACGCCCCTAAAGGACAGCCTTATGTACTTGACGCGGGACTTTGTGCTCTCCTTTTCCAGGGGGCCACAGCCACCACAGCAGTGCCAGCGGAGGTAGCTGAACTGAGTAAAAGACATTCCACCAAAATATTAGGCTTGTTTGTCAAGGCACATGATACTAAATTATCCTACCCTTTTCCTGTGTGACCATATAAATTACAAATTCATTTTACTTTGCCAAGTCATAGCTGGATACTGATAAAGATAATTACTGGCAAATTTTTCTGATCTTCAATGATGCTCACCAAAAGGTTGTAAAAAAAATTCAGTGAACAGAAAGGGAGTGAACCCATCATGAGAGAACCAAATAACTAGGAAGTGATGGGTTGAAATCAAAGATTTTATGACATTACTTAAAAAATCTGGCTCCTCTTCATATTAACACATTCAACAACACAACAATGAAGTAATGAGTCACAATCTAACAATAATGCACAGCAAAGGCTGAGTATTTCCCACTTGACCATGGAGAAAAAATAATATGAACAAATAAGATACTATTGTCCTGACCTTAAAAGTCCTGGTATAGTTACAATCATAGTTAACAAGAAAGCACAATAAGTTGGAACTCTAGATAACTTTTCTCAGCCAGGAAGATGTGGTCTTCAGCAATTAATGGTGCTTGCCTAGCACCATAAAATCGGTGATTTATGGCCCTATAATGGGCCAAGTTTCACTTATCGGCGCCATAAGGTGCCATTCATAGAGTTATGGCAAATAACATACCAAAAGGAGGCGCCATTAACTGGTTAGTATTGGTTTGCTTGTTTGTTTGTACAGTGTTTTTACGTTGCATGGAACCAGCGGTCATTCAGCAACGGGACCAACGGCTTTACATGACTTCCAAACCACGTCGAGAGTGAACTTCTATCACCAGAAATACACATCTCTCACTCCTCAATGGAATGGCCGAGAATCAAATCCACAACCACCGAAGTGGGGGTTAGTACTGGTACCATTAACCAGATATTGGGGCCATAAGCGCCATAAACTACCAACAAGGTTTTGGTTAATGGCAGTTTTCGCTTATCCGTGCCCTGCTGACAAGATACTTTCCCAGGACCATTCAGTACACAGAGGAGTAACATATTTCCATTTAAATATAAATATAATGTAAAGGGAGTCATGATTTTGTGACAATCCTCATTTATGCTAGTTCTTTGCTCTTAAATCCATCATTGATTAGCCTTTAAAGGAACAACACCTGATAGTTCATACATCTTGCAGGTATTGCTAGAAGCAAAAGGGCTACGAGAGAGAAAGAGGATGTCATAAGCATATTTTCAATCGGCAAATGATAGGTCATGTAACAAACTTCAGTTCTAGTGTCTATGATCACTGATAAAACTTATGTCTTTTCTTATGATCACTGATAAAACTAATGTCTTTTCTTGAATGCTAGCACTGAGAAGGCTACTTATCAATGATATATAGTAGACTGTCATCCACTACTGAAGGTTTATATAAGTTCATATTGAAGCATTCAATGGATTGTCTCCACACAAAAATGGTAAATAAATTAAATATAAAAATTAAGCACAAGTTTTTAGATTTTTCTAACATGGACCTTAGTGTTTGTTGTTGGCTTTAAAAACCAGCAACATGCACAATTTAAAAAGTCAACTAAACAAATGTCATACAACTTCAAGTCATGTTTGACCCCCTCTAGAAATATGGATTCTTGTGATGGGGGACCTGCCTCTTTCAGCTAAATACAAGTCATAACATTTCTTTTACCTTTACTCTGACTAGTACAGTATGGTCCCGAAATATGCGTGATTGGATTATACAATTTCCCTTTTATGGGGTCGCTAGTTCTTAAAAATAGATTTTCTGTATCTGCGAAGTCGTTCAAAGTCTACAAGTCACGCGCCACAAAATGTATCAAATCTATTGTCTTTTCAAGTATTGGGGGTGGGGGGTTGCTGATGTCTGAGAGAAAGGGGGGGGGGGGGGGCGGGGATGCAAGAACAATTTCCTGCTCAGCCATTGGTAAAGATGGAGGGCTCCTGCTCAGCCATTGGCTAAGATGGAAGGCTCCACCTCATGCATTTGTGACATTATAAGAGCGGTGTGTATGAATGATCGGTATCATCACCATCACCATCACTATTGTTCTCAAGTCACATGCTAGCTCTCGTTACTCATATTATTCCGATCTGCGAAGTGTATTCTGATCATCCACATCATGTCTGCATCTGCCCAGAAGTTGAAGAGGAAGACCTATTCTCTCAAAACTAAAAAGCCCTTAAATTAAAGGAAGAAGGAAAGAGCCACTGTGCAATTGGCCGCCAGCTGAATATGGGCGAATCAATGGTAAGGTGCATCTTGAAGAGTAAGGAGCAGATCTTGAGGATATGTGACTCTTACGGTTCATCAAGCATTGATTCTAGGAATTATGCATCCATGTTTGCATGTGAAAGTTTTCACCATCCTGGGTGTAATTTTAAACTTTTTCAAGCTATTAAAACTTTAAAACTTTTAAATTTTTTATTTATCCATAAGAACAATTTCATATTAGAAAAAAAAATATAGTAATGGGTAGTAAAAGTTTCACTGGGTAAGTTGCCAAAAAATGGGTAGTAAAAAAGTTTGACTGGGTAAGTTGCCATTTGCCTTGGCCCTAATGGAATTATTCCCATAAGGTATGTGTATCAAAATCTGCAATTTTCCAGTTCTACGAGTCCGTGGATCGACCAAATTCTTGCATAATCAGGGACCGTACTGTATAGGGTTTTGAGTTGCTCCAAATACAGATTGATTTGCCATGAATTATCTAGTAATATGATATTGTTAAACTACAATAAAGTTTTGTACATACTTACCTGGCAGATATATACTTAGCTATAGTCTCCGACGTACCCGACAGAATTTCAAATCTTGCGGCACATGCGACAGGTAGGTCAGGTGGTCTACCTTACCCGCCGCTGGGTGGCGGATGTACGAACCACTCCCGTTTGCTTGTCAGATTTTTCTCTTCCACCTGTCTCCTGAGGGGAGGCTGGGTGGGCCATTAATCGTATATATCTGCCAGGTAAGTATGTACAAAACTTTATTGTAGTTTAACAATATCATTTTTGTACATGAACTTCCCTGACAGATATATACTTAGCTGATTGGCACCCTTGGTGGAGGGTAAGAGACAGCTAAATAATACAGGTAAGACGGGAAACAACTAATGTTGTAGGATATAAAAACCTTGGTTCTCACCTTTTCAGGATGAAGACTTCATAGATACTGTCTCTGAGTCTGCATTGCCTGGAGAGCTACAGCTAGGACGTGACCTGATGCTGGAAGACTCTCGGATCTACCACTGGGATATGTGATCCCCTATTGTGGTAGAATCCAAGTCGGATCCTGTTAGAGGGACCTTGTCCGCTTACCTAACAGATCCTTACCACTACCTCTGCAAAGAGCCAAAACCCACCAGACCACCTAACCAAAATACAAAGGGTTAATATTACGACAAAAAGAGGTGCCTCCTGCAACCTCTTTCAGGCAACCAAAAAACACCAATATAAAATATAGGGTAACATATAAAAAATTTACACAGGATAAGTTTCAGCTCCCTGCCCCAGCACCGAATCCGCCGATACGAAAGGACCCAAGGCGAAGCATTTATCATATGTGATTTTTACATCACGTAGGTAGTGGTTTGCGAAAACCGATTGGCATCTCCAAAAAGTCGCCTCCATCAAGTTCCGCACAGACATATTTTTTCTGAATGCAAGCGAAGTTGCAATGGCTCTCACCTCGTGAGCTTTTCACTTTCAGTAGTCTAAAATGTTCTTCCTTACAGGCAACACGTGCCTCTGTAATAAGGCTTCTCAGGAAAAAGGAAAGAGCATTCTTCGACATGGGCCGAGTGGGGTCCTTTACGGAGCACCAAAGCACATCTTGATTAGCCTTAAGTTGTTCCTTCCTCTTAAGGAAATACTTCATAATTCTCATAGGGCAAAGAGTTCTTTCAGGCTCTTCCCCTACTAGAAAAGATAAACTACGAACTTCAAAGCTCCTGGGCCAAGGGCGTGATGGGTTTTCATTCTTTGCAAGGAAACTTGGAAGAAACGAACACACCATAGAATCTTCCTTAAACCCTACATTGCCCTCAATAGCTTGGAGCTCACTCACTCTCTTAGCTGTAGCTAGGGCCAAAAGGAAGATAGCCTTCTTCGTCAGATCCTTGAAAGAGGCTAAGCCAGGAGGTTCAAATCTAGACGATCCAAGGAATTGTAGAACTACGTCTAGATTCCAGTTCGGTACCACATGAGGACGCTTAATGGTTTCAAATGATCTAATAAGATCATGCAGGTCCTTATCATCGGATAAATTTAAGCCTCTATGCCGAAATACCGCCGCCAACATACTGCGGTATCCCTTAATAGTTGACACAACAAGATGACATTCTTCTTTGAGGAAAATAAGGAAATCCGCAATTTGGGTCACAGAGGTACTGGAAGAGGAAATGTTCTTCCTCTTGCACCAACGTCTGAAGACATCCCACTTTGACTGGTATACACGCAAGGTGGAAGGTCTCCTCGCTCTTGCGATTGCTTTAGCAGCTGTTGCTGAAAAGCCTTTCGCTCTGACCAAACTTTGGACAGTCTGAAGCCAGTCAGACTGAGAGCGAGGAGATTTTTGTGGTACCTGTCGAAGTGGGGTTGTCTGAGTAGATCGCTCCTTAGCGGGAGCGATCTTGGAAGGTCCACCAACCATTCCAGTACCTCTGTGAACCATTCTTGGGCTGGCTAAAAGGGAGCGATTAAGGTCATTCTCGTTGAATCGGACTCTACGAACTTCTTGATGGTTAGCCCCAGGATCTTGAAGGGGGAAACGCATAGACGTCGAGTCCGCTCCAGTCTAGAAGAAGAGCATCTATTGCTAATGCCTCTGTATCCGATATCGGAGAGCAGTAAGGATCCAGCCTCTTGTTCTTTGACGTGGCAAAGAGGTCTATGTGTGGCCTGCCCCATAACTTCCACAGGCTCTGGCATACATCCAGATGAAGGGTCCACTCTGTGGGAGGACCTGATCTTTCCTGCTGAGGAGATCTGCTCTTACATTCCTTTCTCCCTGCACGAACCTGGTGAGAAGCTTGATTCCCCTTTCTCTGCCCACAGAAGAAGGTCTCTTGCTGTCTCGTACAGGGAGAAGGAATGCGTGCCCCCCCTGTTTCCTGATATATGCCAGAGCTGTAGTGTTGTCCGCGTTGACTTGCACTACGATCTTTTGACTTTGGGCTCGAAAGCCTTCAGAGCCAACCACACAGCCATCAACTCCTTTCTGTTGATGTGCCAGGCTACCTGGTCCCCCACCCAGGTACCTGACACTTCGCTGGTTCCCAGAGTTGCCCCCCACCCCGTGTCCGACGCATCGGAGAACAACACCAGGTTGGGGGTCTGGGATTGAAGAGACAGTCCCTTCGCAAAGAGGTTGGGATCTGTCCACCAACATAGATGTTTTCTTGACGTCCTGGGATAACGACAGGGGGAGAACGTCAAATCCTGAGAACAACGACTCCAATTCCGATGAAGAAAGAATTGGAGCGGTCTCAGGTGCAACCTTCCTAGGGAAACGAATTGCTCCAGCGAGGAGAGCGTCCCCAGCAGGACTCATCCACTCCCTCACTGTGCATACTTCTTTCCCTAAGAAGGTTGTTACTCTCTCGAATCCTCGGCTATCCTTTCCTGAGAGGGAAAAGCCCGAAAACTCAGAGAGTTCATCTGTATCCCGAGATACACACACTCTTGCTCGGGAATTAGTGACGACTTCTTGAAATTGACGAGAAGTCCCAACGCCTTCGTCAATTCTAGAGTTACTTGTAAGTCCTTCAAACAACGATCTTCTGAATTGGCCCTTATTAGCCAATCATCGAGGTACATGGATATCCTCACCCCTTTCAAATGAAGCCATTGAGCCACATTCCTCAAAATCCCCGTGAACACTTGAGGGGCTGTCGAGAGGCCGAAACACAGAGCCCTGAACTGAAAAATTTTCCTCCCCATCATGAATCTGAGAAACTTCCTCCAGGAAGGATGGATCGGTACATGGAAGTAAGCGTCCTGTAAATCCAAGGAAACCATCCAGTCCCCTGGACGAAGTGCTGCCAGCACTGATGAAGGCGTTTCCATCGTGAACTTCTTTTCTACGAAGAAGTTCAGGGCGCTTACGTCCAACACCGGTCTCCATCCCCCTGAGGACTTCGGAACTAGGAAAAGGCGGTTGTAGAAGCCCGATGAACGATGGTCTGTCACTAGTTCGATAGCCCCCTTCTCCAGCATCTGATCTACTGCTAGATGGAGAGCTTGATTCATGATGGGGTCTCTGTACCTGGCCGTCAGTTCCCTTGGGATGGTCGTCAAGGGAGGTCTTTCGACGAAAGGGATGAGGTAACCTCTCCTCAAAATAGAAAGGGTCCAAGGATCCACCCCTTTTTTGGCCCAGACTTCTGCAAACTCTAAGAGTCTGGCCCCCACCGTTGTTTGAAGGACTTGCAAGTTATTTGGGGGCTTTAACAGACTTGGCGAAAGTCTTACCCCTTCTTGAAGGTCTACGACCTCTAAACGTAGAGGTTCTTGAGGAAGACGCCCCTCGAAAGGGTTCTCGAACACTTGACTTTTCCTTCTTAGCCTTGGTAGGGAAGGAAGGGCGAGGTTTTTCTTGCCGACTGTGCCAAAAGGTCCTGGGTGGCTTTAGCCGAAAGCGATCTCGAAATGTCCTGCACTAGATGTTTAGGGAACAACTGAGCAGACAGGGGAGCAAACAGCAAAGAAGACCTCTGGGCATGGGAGACAGACTTCGTTAAGAAGGAACAATAAACAGACCTCTTCTTCACGATCCCGGCACCATACAGGGAGGCGATTTCACTCGCTCCGTCTCTTACCGACTTGTCCATACAAGACACACACGAGATCTTCTGGCGAAAATGACTCTGGCACTTCAATTTTCTTGGCTAGGACCCCCAACGACCAATCAAGGAAGTTAAATACTTCCAGCACTCTAAACATGCCTTTTAGCATGTGATCCAGTTCATTCATTGCCCAAGTCGTCTTAGCAGAGTTAAGGGCAGCTCTCCTTGTCGAATCTACCAGCGCCGAAAAATCCGAATCAGCCGAAGACGGTAGACCCAATCCTAAGGACTCTCCTGTTTCGTACCAGAAACCAGCGCGTCCTGATTCGAAGGAGGAAAAGCGAACATCGTTTTCCCCGCTTCTTCTTTGGAAGCCATCCAGGAACCAAAAACTCCTCAGTGCCTTCTTCATTGAAAGAGTTGGTTCATCCTCACACAAGAAGAACTCTTAGCTGTCTTCGCCGTTGAAAAAAGTGAGTGAGGAGAAGGAGGAGCCATAGGAGTAAGGGAATCCCCAAAAACTTGCAAAAGTAGCTCTGTAAGCTTCTTGTAAGAAGACACAGCAGCAGAAGTGTTCGGTTCCTCATCCGAACCTTCTAGGACGTCTTTGTCGAGGCAGCGCGTAAGATCCTTAGGAGACGAAGGGATCCTAGTAGGAGTTGAGCGAGAGGTTGGAGAACGCCCTCTCTTAGAAGAGTTCACATCCACTGGAGAACGATGAGAAGATCTGGGTGTCTACGATGAGACTCCCTCTTCGAGGTAGACGGAACCTCAGCAGAAGGAGAGGTAGGGCTCCTACTCCGAGAATCCTTGGAAACATCCACAGGGCGCTTACGAGGAGGCGAGCGCCTGCTAGACTCTTTGCGTCTATCCTGAGGCGAGCGGCTGCCAGGAGAAGAGCGCCTATCGGGAGCCGAGCGCTTGAACGGCTCTCCATACCTGTCCAGTTGAGTACGATCAACGGAAGTTTGACTGGCAGGCGAAATGCGCCTACTAGGAGAAGGCTGCTTGCGAGACTCTTGACTTCTAACAAGAGGGTAACATTCAGGAGAAGGGCGCTTCAAAGCTAACGAGCGCCTACCTGGCGAAGGGCGCTTCCAAGATTCCTGGTGCCTACAAGAGACGAACGGTCAGGAGTAGTGCGCCTAGAAGCGGTTTGAGCGCCTACACAGAGAAGGGCGCTTGAAAGACTCTTGTTGTCTGCCCCGAGGAGAATAATCAGGAGTATGACGCCTTAAAAGAGACGAGCGCCTACTAGGAGATCGATGTGCAGTAGGCTCTTGGCGCCTACCTTGCGGGGAGCGGCTAACAGCAGGCCGTCTATCATGCACACGACTCCTACCAGACTCTTGACGCCTGTAAGGAGAGAAGTCACGATCCGACACTCGAGGAGAGCGACATCTGGAAGAAGAACGCCTACTTGTAATAAGGCGCCTTCTTAGGGATCTGAGGACTGCTGAGGAGAAGTCCCACGCGAGGGAGTTGAAGAAATAGCGTGATGAGCAGGTGCAGTGCGCTTACCGGAAGCGGGAATCCATCTGGAGAAAAAACTTCTTTCTCCATAGAGCGTCCAACCGATGTTTGGCGCCTTGAAGTCGAAAGAGAGCCAGGAGAGCGAGGGCGCTCACGTGAGCCCCTACCTTCATACAAAACCTCCCCATATGAAGGAGAATGCCTAAAAAGCGGAGAACGATCCTCTGAAGAGCGGCGCCTAGATCTCTTGATCGGAAGAGAAACGTCCTTCTTCCTACGTGATCTAACTGCTAGAGAATCTGCTAGCGCCGTGATCTGACCTTGAAGTCCCGCGAGTACTCTCGTAGGAGAATCTTGTTGTTCTTCCTCGGACGCAGGCGCACAGCGAGGAGCGCGAGAAGAAGAACGATCACAGGATTTCTTGGGTTTCTTCGCCTCCACCGACGATTCTTCCGGGAAAACCTCCGGACTAGAAGCCAAAGGACTGCAGGGAGCCTTCCAAGTCCTCTTCAACGGGCGCGACGCATCCGGGGAGTTCCAACCTCTCTTCGGAGAGGGAGAAGACGAAGAGGAGAAGCAACGGCGTAGGAGCTCCTTCTTGTAGCGATCCGAGGCAGCCTGGGAGCGTACTTCAGGATCTGCCGAGGGGACGCCTGACCGGTGGGGGGGGTTCTCCTAGCCCTCTTGCGGCTTTCGACTTTCCTACTCCACTGGAACTGGGAGTCTGGAAGAGGTCTAGGCCTAGAGGCACTAAGGAGCCAGTCAGACGCACCCTCCACAACACTGGGGACACTGCACTGATCCACTAACACTCTCCTTACCTTCCAACTGACGAATCTTCTGATCCATAGAAAGAATCGTGGCTCTCAGAGCTGCCGCCTCCGAAGGCGAATCTTCGGCTTCGGTGCGGGGAGCAGGGGCTGCAACTTGGGAAGAAGGTTCTAATTCTACGTTAGTATTAGGATCCACATCCAACTCACTCATTCTAGATCTACTAGAACTTCTAGAGGAAGCCTTACGCACTCTATCACGTTCCAACTTCCTAACATAAGAAGAGAGAGCCTTATATTCTTCTTCATTCAATCCCTTACATTCACTACAAGGGTTAGCAAAAGAACATTCATTCCCCCTGCAATTCATGCAAACCGTGTGAGGGTCTACCGAAGCTTTCGGCAACCTCACCTTACATCCTTCATTCACGCAAACCCTAAACAAAACCGAAGTTTTAACTACTGAATCTAGGTCAGACATCGTTAAAGAAAATCAAAATCAAAATCAAACCGGTCCACAATCAACATATGCCAAGCCAAACAAAGCGAATACGTCACCAAAAGAAGTCCAAATTAACTCCAGGCAAGCGAGAATCGAAAAACTATCGAGAGGAACCGACAACAGTTGTTATCGTTCCCGCGACAGAAAAAAATCTGACAAGCAAACGGGAGTGGTTCGTACATCCGCCACCCAGCGGCGGGTAAGGTAGACCACCTGACCTACCTGTCGCGTGTGCCGCGAGATTTGAAATTCTGTCGGGTACGTCGGAGACTATAGCTAAGTATATATCTGTCAGGGAAGTTCATGTACAAAATTATGTTTTTACATAATCTCTCATTATCAAGGGCTTCTTTTTGATCCTGCACAAAGACTGTAGTTAGAGCATCACTTAAATTAGACTTTCCTTATTTGATCAAGTCACTGAAACTTAGTGATGAAGCCCTCTTTAATTATCAATAAAATTTGCAAGAATGAGGACACAAAATAATTGTAAATTCCTTGTGCATTTCACCAATTTTATATCCAACACATAGTGCACTGTGATCATGAAGAGTTCACAACCACTTTACCTCTAGGATTGACAAGGCTGTATCACTGATCAACTATGGCATCATGATGATTAATGCCAACAATTTCAAGTTTTAGTGACTGTACATGACAACCTTCACACATCAAGAAATATCTTCAATGAATACAGAGATAAATAATTACAACTAAATGTTAAATCTGAACAAGTGATTCATATCTAAAATGACTGACTACAATATCTTTTCATATTATTGGCTAAACCTACAAACATTTGTTTAAATACATAAAAAAAAAAATTTGTTAACTAGTTAACAAATCTCTCACCTAACAAAAGACCATAATAGAAGAACAGAATGAAAAGAATTAGCTTTTTCAAATCCAATGAGACTGACAGTTATAATAAATTCAAAATAAATGTTGTGATTAAAAAAATTTATATGAAATTTTTACATTCATAATAAAACAGAAATAATGTAGAAAGTAAGAAATTCTTTCATCAAGTTAAGCATAAAAAATTAAATATGTCGACTTCAGAATTCCTATCGAGACAAAATATGAAAAATATTTTAAAAATTTTCTGAAACAAAAATTAGCAAACATGCAGGCATCCAAATGTTTGTGCATTACAGAATAAAAACATTCAAATTTAAACAAAGGCATGTTTCATTTCC
>NC_087210.1:28302174-28374674 GCF_015104395.2 Macrobrachium nipponense
GGCATGTTTCATTTCCTTTGTTTGTGATGTACTGTAATAAAAAAATCCTTCCAATATAGTATATCAGTTATTCTATGGGGCCAAATAACCCACTTTTTGTCAAAAATCGTGCATGTCTCAAGTAGTATAAAGTGACTCAAACATCAACCCAAAACAACACCTGTAATAGAAATTAAATTAACAAGACAATGCAATCCTTTTCAAAGATAAGTCTTATGTAGTGGTCCTCAACACTGACAAAACAAACCCTTCTGATAAAGAACTATGCAAAACAGAACACGTTTAAATCCTGAGGATTCAAAATGCATATAGGAAGCAAGCCAAACTTTTGAGGTCACATAGTCTTGTACCACAGTAATCCCTGGGTTAAAGGCATTTTGACATGGAAATCTGATGAAACCAATGGGGGTCAAACATATAGAATAATACTAAAATGGCTGTAGAAATGTTACAATGCTGCAACAGCCATCACAAAATGTCCAAAATAATAAACAAGAACTAACCTAAACAGCAGAAGGGTAGAGCAACAGAAGAACATATCACTTGGTTTTAGAAATTGCTGCCTTTTTATTTACTTGAAGATTTTACTTGTTCATCTTTCTCTAAATGAGTATGTTGGAACAGAGTTGAGTTTGAATATGTGATGGAAAGATACAGGTTAGGAGAAAGAAATCAAGGAGGGGTCGTGGGGGAGACACCAGTACTAGAATTTATTTAGCGGCAAGGATTACAGATGCTAAATATAAGGCTTCTGAAGCCTTAAAAATTGATAATAAACATGAAACGGAAAGCTGAAACACAGACTGATTTCATTAAGATGATGAGTATTAATGATATCCATGAACAGAAGTATGCTGTTCTAGCAAGTAAGGCAAGCCTAAAACTAGACTGCTAATGCTGAAGTGACAACAAGATATAAGAAAGGAAGGATGAAAGAAGGAAAGAAGAAAGAGTTAACAGAATTAAAAAAATAAACATGAGAAACTGAATTGTCAAAAATAAAGAAACTAAAGAAAAATATAACATGACAGAAACTACTATCAAAAGGCATACAAAACGTGCTAGAAGTGTGTAATGTGACATATAAGACGGGATACATATCAGAGAGAAACATCATGGAATCAAGATGTAGGAAGGGCAACTGCAGTAAACACCTGAATCTTTAATCTCTGTAAAATAAAGGAAGAGAAGGATGTACAGGCAGTCCCTGGTTATCGGCAGGGGTTCCATTTTCGGTGGGGTGCTGATGAGCGAAAACTGCCATTAGCTGAAACTTGGGTGATTTATGGCGCTTACGGCCCCAAGTTTCGGTTAATGGCGCCGATAACCGGTTAACCCTTTAACACCGATTGGACGTATTAAACGTCGACGAAAATTGTCTGTCGGGTGCCGAACCGACGTATGGTATGTTGACGAAAAATTTTTTTTTTCAAATTCGTGTAAAAATAGTTATAGGCCTACTAGGCGAAAACTTTTGAATCATGCGCCTTGGGGGATGCTGGGAGCTCATGGATGAAGCTGTTGTTTTGTTTACAATCGTTACCCAGGCGCGCAAGAGCAAATTTCTTTCTTCTCGCACTAAAAAGCATCAGCGACACATCTCAAAAATTACTTTGTCACTATGACATAATTTTTGCACCATTTTATATTAGCCGTTACATAGAGTATTATATACGAAAATGTGCGCAATTTAATGTAGAATACAACAATAAACAACTCATGGTTGTAGCTTTTAACAGTTTTGAAATATTTTCATATAAATAACGATAAGTGCCAAAATTTCAACCTTTGGTCAACTTTGACTCGACCGAAATGGTCGAAAAACACAATTGTAAGCTAAAACTCTTATATTCTAGTAATATCCAATCATTTACCTTTATTTGCAACAAATTGGAAGTCTCTAGCACAACATTTCGATTTATGGAGAATTTATGAAAAAAACATTTTCCTTACGTCCGCGAGATAACTCTTCCGAAAAAATCATAATTTGTTCGTCCGATTGTCGTAATATTTGCACCATTTTAGAAATAATAGAAGTTGAAAGACCTTTATATTCAAAAACAGAAAGGAGGGGCAGGGTTACAATTTTTTAATCTGGGCGGCATGTTCTTTAAACAAAAGAGATAAGGAAAGAGGATCAAAGTATTGGAAATGGTGCTGGGAGATACAGGAAAAATTTAATGCTGAAAGTCAGAAGTGACACTAACTGTTGTATACTGCATATACTGGCAGCAAGACAAGCCATGCAAATCCAAGCTAAAGAATTTACATTTGACAATGTTTTCATCATGATGGGTGCTTTCCATATAGAGATGGCATTTTTCAGGCCCTTGGAAAACTCATAGCTGAATTAGGAGGACCGGACATGCTTATAGAGACTGGTGTCCTTGCGCCAGGTTCTTTGATTGGGTTTCTCACAGGAAAACACTTCAACTGATGCAAGAGGCTCCATCCTCTACTTGGGCTTGCCTTCAAAAGCCTGCATTCAAGGCCTTTCTAGAAACATGTTATTACAGAGAAGAGCTTCATACCCTGATATCTACTGTGAAAGCAAATACCAATACAGGAGAACATGGGCTTGAGCTGGTGATCAGTACAGATCTTTTTGAGAATTGTTCGAAAGAGTATTCGGAATTCACCAAGGCAACCTTATCAGGAGCTCATGGATACACTGCAAAGTTCTGGATGATGTATGTGGAGTACATTAACATATTTCACCAACTGGAAAGATCTATCCTAACAGATAACACCGAGCTCTTTGTCTTCACACTGACTCCGATCATTGACCTATTCTTTGCCACAGGCCACATCAACTATTTCCACTGATTAACAAAATACCAATTGGTCTTATTGAATATTGATAAGATTCATCCCGGCCTTAGAGAGATACTTAATCAGGGTGTATTCAGTGTGAAGGACAGAACATGATTTCAGCAGAATTCCTGTGGATTTGACACTAAAACAAACTATCAATGCCGACGCCGCATCTCGACTGACAGGAATCACCTCTTTCACCAATGACTACTTCGCTTACCTCAGATGGATGGTAACAAAGGCTACCCGAGCATTGTTCATTAGTCAACTGCAAGAGATGACAGGATTGATTAACAAAGATGATGTCACTACAGAGCTTAGGCCAAGATGAATTCAACATGACAATGAGGATCTTCAGAAAATCATCAAACAAATCTTAGATACGAATAATCCATTTGAAACCCAGGAAGCTGAAGAGGTACTGTACAATATTTACACAGGAAAAGGTACCAATGAAAGGAATTCATCCAAGCTTGAATTAGTAATCCTAACATGTTTGAAAGTCCATTAAAGAAGGAAGAGCTGAAAACCTTTGTAGATGGCTGTGCAACCAATCACTGAACAAAGAACACGAAAGTTGCAGCCCTTAAAGGATCACATGATCTGATGGGACATCTCCTTGTGCTGTCCACCAAGAAGAGACTTGACATGCAGCATATTCTCCAATACCCATTGATACCAGTACCTCTGTCCTTGGCCAGCCCTGAAGAAGTGATGGCAAAGACCAATAAGAGTGCACTCTTTAATATATTGGAGTAAGGTGAAAGGTCTCGAAGAGCAGCTAAAGGAAGTCAGTGCTTACATCATAGATGGACAGTTCCTCTTACATACCTTGCCACCAAATTTGCCCTCTCACATACGGAGGGTTAGCCAGAAGTATTCTTAACCAGAGTTTAACAACGTCAGCCAAACACATACACATAGCCTTTGGTGACTATCCGCAGCCTTCAATAAAGGACACTGAAAGAGACAGGCAGGTATCAGATGACAGAACCTTCACCATCACAGGGTGAGAGCAGAGATGAGTGGCAAGAAATCTAAATGATGGCCTACAGTCCAAGTCCTTAAGAAGCAGCTACCTCAGTTTCTAGCCAATCAATGGCAAAACTCTTCGTATGCTAACATTTCTGGGGATCATGAAGTCTCCCTAAATGTCCCAGGGGAATGTTATGAGTTCCAGGTGACAGAAGGTATGATACAGCGAAACACAGCGGATGGATTAAAGAACAACCATGAAGAGGCGGACACAAAGATTTGTTTTCATTCCTTATCAGCTGATCATGAGAATGGACACATAGTGGTCAGGGCATCCGACACAAGACATTGAAGCGATATTATTGTACCACTGCAATAGACTTCAGTCAACATTGTGGAGGGTTATTGGAACTTTTTCAAGGAACAATTGCCAGCCTGACTGTAACAAGGAAAGAACTAGGACTGGATCTTTGCGTAGTGTTGCCAGCTTTCCATGCCTTCATGGGATCAGACTATGCATCTGCTTTTGTCAGAAAAGGGGAGGCAGGCCTCTCCAAACTCTAGAAAAGCAACCTGGCTACCAGAAGACTTTCAGAGTAATGGTGATGAGCTCTACAGCTTCTAACTTGATGAAAGAAGCTCTTCAGAGGTTCACAGCCACAATGTATGGAGCTGAGGATAGAGCAAACACTAGGCTGAATGAATGGAGGTATGAGAAGTTCATGAAGACATATGGACCAAAAGGAAATGGAAAACACCTACTAGCCAATTTGAAGGACATAGATGCAAGTGGACTACCACCTTGTGAAAAGGAACTCAATCCTCACATTAAGCGTGCCTCCTTTGTTGCTAGCATGTGGACAAGAGCAGATCAAACTCATATAGAGCACCATCCCTCTGAAGAAAATGGCTGGCAGTTGGTTGAAGGCCATTACAAACCAGTTTGGTTCGAAGGGGAGCAACTCCCTGAATGCCTTATCCCAGAGACAGAGGAACTGGCAGCATTGGACAATGATGAGGACGACGACATGGGCATTGCATCTTCAGATGAAGATGGATGACTAGAATCTTGTTACAGAAAGGCAGGCTGAGGTTAGAATTAGCTATACCAGTAAATACTAGCATTATTATAAGCATATTCACAGAGAGAGAGAGAGAAGAGAGGAGAGAGAGAGAGAGAGAGAGAGAGACGAGAGAGAGAGAGAGAGAGAGAGAGAGAGAGAGAGAGAGAGAGAGAGAGAGAGAGAGAGAGAATGTGTGTGTGATTCATCAGCAGTTTTGATGTTTCATCTATAAACTTTAGCAAAAGATTTATAGCAAATGTGATAGATGAATGTGTATACTAATTAAATAAGAATATACCCATCAAAAGGCAGTTGGTTTCAAAGAGCATAATCACTTGCAAATAGACATGTTAGTGCCCAGCCATCCCCTGTAGCAGCATATTATTAGATAGCAATATTTTACCACAATATCTACTACTACTACTACCACCTTGTAAAAGGTGTGAAAAATTAGATTTAAAAAACTAATAATTCATGAGTTAGATAAGTTAGATATCATATTATGATATCTGGGTAAATACCATAAATGAATATCGAATTGTAAACAGTATTGGCACATATTATATTTCACTCTTCACCAATGCACCTTTACTTGTATCAATAAATACTTAAATATATAAATTTGTAGTTTCTTTGTTCTTCTATATCAGATAAAAAAAATATTCTCACAAAGTTTCATTCATGATATATAAAGAGGTCATGGAGATAGAAAATTTATTTTAATTTGCCATGTGCTAATATAACAGTCTCTTTAGGCTTCTTAAATGGATTTTGCACCAAAATCGACACTTACGAATTGCTGATCCTTTATCAGGAAGGTCTAAAGGATATTTCTACAAAGTTTCATTAATGTTCATAAGACGTGTTTTAAATGTGAAAAGATAGCGCCCTCTTTAGGTCGTTCTTAAATGGGGTTTGCACCAAATTTGACTCTTAAGAATTACTGACCCTTCATCAGGAACCTCTAAAGTATATTTCCACAGAGTTTCATTGATGTACTCAAATTGTGATTTAAATGTCTCACTAGCTTTGGGCCCTTCTTAAATGCGTTTTGCACCAATTGCACCATTTAAGAATGTCACATCTGCAATCACAGTGCCAAAACAAAACTTTTATCACAGGTTTGATAGATATACTCCAAAATGTAATTTAAACCTGTTTTGGGGTGCAGTTCAAGCAGCAGCCCCTACTCAATGCACCAATGATATTACTTAAAAAGGACCATTCGGAGGTCCCCATCACACTAGCTAATGGCTTTAGCTATCAAACCTTTTGTACTCGAGATGTAATAATACAAATCTCTGTGAACTCCTGGACTACAGTTGCATTCTCAAAAAATAAATTCTTTTCAGATTTACACATGAATTTCTTTGAAGAAAATGTACTGTATAATGTTACATTAAAGGTAAAGACCACATTGTACCCAACACCAGCAGCATAGTAGTTAAACAATAGTAAGTCTCAACTTCCAATAATTAAGGGTTCAAATCCCTCAAAAAGTGGAAAATACTTCACGATTTGAAAATGGAATGAAGGTTGCTCTTATGGACACAGAGACTGATCTAGTATGATGCTTAATACTAAATGAGTTTATATACATGAGATGAAGGTGTAGTACGTATGGGCTCAAAATTTAAGACATTTTCTGGCTGGATATGCAGGTACGCTTTTTGTTATTAACCCAGGGACTGCAAACAATCTAAAATACAAAAATTTCTCACCTTGCACTTTCCAACACTACACATACTGTATGTACATTTTACCAGATACATGCAAGACAAAAAATACCAAAAATGCCTGAAATAAAAAATGCATCAAAACAAAAAAGTAAGTTACAATAAACTAAAGCAAAAGAATTTCTACCTGGCCACTGCCACCTGCTGGTATAGCTGCAGAGTTGGAAGTGGTAAATGCTGTGGCAAAGGTGGCAGAAGGAAAGCTTGGTAAAATTGGACCAAGACTGTGCCGCCTTCCCACACCACTGCCATATACACCTCCAACCTTCCCTCCCCCTCCTGTCTTCTGTAAGGTGGAAATCAACCAAAGCAAATCACTACACATGCACAGCCAAGGCAATCAAAACCTAGATAAAATGCAATCACACAGTTAAATACAGAAAATGTAAGACAAACCTAGAAGCTCAAAACTATTAAAAAACAGGTTTCAACACAGTACACAACCCTTATCTAATGTGGCAAAAGCATACGTTCACAGCAAATTATGCTTATATTATCATCCATTACACCAAGAGGTTAAAATGGCTATAGTTTTGACAGTAAAAATATTAAAAACCTTTTACTAGATCCTCTGAGCAGGGTGTCTTTTTAGTGCATTTATGTTTATCTTTACATCACAGAGTTGTTTGATTTTTTACCTTAAATAAGCTTCACTTCTTATACCTTTCCAATATTTGTGGGCTGAAACCTTAAAAGATGTTTTCAAACTCCTAAGCTGTACTAAAGAAGCTAAGCTGAAAGGATTTATTGATCAAGTTATCCCTCCTGGAATCATGGTAGTACGTAATGGCATTCTAAAAATACTATGTACATATGTATGGCCATAAGTTTTATATCTAAAAATAATATTGTTTCTTACAAAACACAATTTTGCAATGAGTGTGGTCATACTAAAGGATTAACTCCCTTCTTTACCTGTATAGTCAGTGCCTATCAATGCTTATATTGTCATAATGGAAGACAACCTGCTGTTATGTATTAGGGCAATATTCACGTACTCTACAATACGCTATAAACTACTCAACTCTACATAAGTATTTTGAAATGTATAATGAACTCAACAAACCCTGCTTCATCTCACTTCTACTTCTGAACCTATTTCTGACAGATGTAACAACTGTTAATTCCCAATTCAACAAGTTAGATACTTGTGTGGATAAAGTCTTAGCTTCTATGGCAGGTGGGAGAAGATCAATGTAAAATTTCACATCTTTAAAAAAGGTGGTTAGCACAAATTTTATAACCTTTTCAAATATATCAGAAATAATCTACCACTGTCACTGTTCCATGGGCTGGTTTGAAAGTACCGGTAGACTGGTTATTGATGGGGGTTCCAGTCCGACGGGTTCCATGATAAGCAAAAATCGCCAATAACCAAAGCACTGAGATTTATGGTGCTTATGGTGCTGATAACCATATTTTGGCATTGATAACCGAATGATGACACCTTTGTTAGGCATGTATTAGTGCAATAACTATTATTGGCACCAATGACTCGAACTTGGCGTATTATGGCGCCAAAAAATTGCCGATTTTATGGCGCTAGATAAGTGACATAAAACTGGATCACCATTATCCGATTCTGCTGATAACCAGGGCCTGTCCACACTCTAATACTATGACAGTACTGTAATACTATGCTAGCTCTACAGGTTGATTCTACTTAATATCTTGTCAGTATTAGGAACTGAGTTAAATGTAAGCTCTTCAACTACGTAATCTCTTTTGAGACTGTACATAACTTTACTGAATACGTACTATAATTCCCAGGCCTGATGCATGGGAAATTTGAATACAAAATACTAATGAAATATCAAATGCATGACTTACCAATTAGAACTTATCGGACCACACACACAGGAAACAAATAATATTTCTATATTGTGAAAAAAGGCTATTTTATCTTACAACTGGAAGTCAGGGTAATATCTAATTTAATAATAACTTTCTAGTAATTGTAAGAGACTCATTATCCAGAACACCCATAAATAGCAAATTACAACCTCATCCAAAGAATCCAAGGCATAATTTTTTTTCACTTATCTTTTCAGACAAATATGGAAATCTTTAAAAATGAAATACCAAATGTATCACTTACCAATTAGAAATTATCTGACCACAAACACAAGAAATAAGTAATACATCTATAATGTGAAAAAAGGCTATTTTATCTTCAAGTTGGACGTCTGGGTTAATTTAATAACATCTTTCTGGTAATTGTAAAAGACTCATCATCCAGAACACCCCATAAATGACTAATCACAACCTCATCCAAAGAATCCTGGGCACAATTTTTTCGCTTATCTTTTCAGACAAATATGGAAATCTTTAAGAATTTGTGTAAAACAACAGTTTTTCTGTGAAAGTATGCTTAATTCCACAAGATAAAATACCATAAATACACTGTATACAGCATACAGTATAAGATTTTTTAAAAATTGTGAAAATTGTATAATGCACTAAAGTGAGAAGATATATGCTCTACTGTACAAATGAGTAACTACAGTAAATAGTAAGGGCTGAGATATATTATTGCAAATAATGAAGTTGCTGAGAGAGAGAGAGAGAGAGAGAAGTAAGAATGCAAAGTCAAACATACTTCAAAATGACTGTATACTGTGTTCCTTACAAGCAACACAACTGGAACATATGCCTTACCAGTTTGCATGTGAGTACAAAGTTAGAAAAAACTTATTTCATCTGTTGTAAATGACAATCGTTATATTCTGAAACTTTTCAGAGTTAAGACTGAATTTCCTACCAATTCCCTACCAAGTTTTAAAATGGAAAAATTACTTCATAAAAGGCACAAAAGCTGCATTATGGACAAAACAAACAAACTTCCTGAAAAGTCATAGTTAGAATGAGAAGCATATAACAAAACAATATGTTTAGATATTTATCACATTATTCCATTACCTTTCCATTCTTAAAAACATACCCTTATTCATGAGCAAGGAGAAAAATATTTCAGATGCTACATGCAATAATCTCTATTAAGCTGTTTATGTACAGAATGTTCCTGTAGTACTTATAAGGTCTGCTTCTATTTTTCTTGGGGTTTCATGATTTCTTTCACTGTCTAATTCCAGCAAATTCCTTAAGGGATTATATTTGTTCTTCACATTTCTACCATCTAATGTTATCCTTATAACTGTTTCCCATTCACAGGAATTATTCAATAAGCATAAATATCTTCCTTGGTGTCTCCTTCTATGAAAGGCAATCAAGAGGTTAAAGAATGGATAGACACTAAGAGTTGATGAAATTACGAGTGAGATGCTTTAGTACAGTGGTAAAAGTGAGACTCAGGGAGTGACTACAGGCAGTCCCTGGGTATGCCAGGGGTTCCCTTCCCAGCAGGGTGCTCTCAGCCAAAAATCGCCTAACCTGAATGATCATAATTATAATGGAAATGAACAGCGCTTACAGCACTGTTACAGTGCCATAAGTCTGGGTAACAGCACCATAAAGCAGGTAACAGTGCCGTAAATCCACTTACAGCGCTGTAGAATTGTGGTTAACAATGCCATGAGGCAAGTGCCACAAGTCAGGAACATTGTATCCCGGGGACTGCATGTAATATATGAAATGTACATCTGGATAAGGGAAAAGTTCTGAAAAAATGGATGATGAAAACAGAAAGATGCAATTACTGTGCAAAAGGGAAACATGAAAGAAGAGGCTATAAGAACTAGAGAGGCATAAAGTTCCCAATATACAGTATTAGCAATGATGTATAATAACATTTTGATTGAAAAATACTGAAGGGCTAGTCAGGAATGAACAGTGTTAGTTTAAACAATGAGGTGTTTGTGTGGATTAAGTGTTTATTATTATGAAAAGTCTTGCATGAGAAGTTTGAAAGTAAGGGCAAATGATGTTTGTATGTGACTGTAGATTATTGTATATGATAGAACTGACAGAGGCAATGTGGAAGGCGATGACAACATTTGGTATAGAAAATACATTGCTGAAAAAATTAAATTTTTTTCTGATGGAACAAAAGGTGTTCAGATATGTACATAGGACAGTGACTGGTTTGGTATAAAAGTCTGCCTAATACAAGGTGGCTTCATGACTCCATGCCTGTTTAGTATCTTGAAGGATGGAATAGAGAAAGAATGAAAAGGACCAAGTTGTTTGATCAGTAAATAGGTCTTGAATGGAAGATGGAATGGTTGATATTTGCAGATGATGCAATACTAATTGAAGATAATGAAGGCAACAGAGTGAAGTGTGAAAGAGAAATTTAGAGTAATTGTGAGCAAGAAGCAGTTGAATTATACATGTATCTGCTACTCAACAAACATGATGGTAAGATTAAAGATAAAAGGAGTAAAAAAAAAAATAGATGAAACATGAAATGTAACAGGGAATGAGGATAAAACTGCAATGGATTGGCCAGGACTGGAAAAGAATGCAAGCGAAAGAGGGTGTTACATAACTGAATATACTAAAGAGGGTGTTACATAATTGAATATAACTAAGGCTAATTTAGAAAAAAATCTGGAAACAGAGCAACAAAGCTTATGGTCATGAGTACCAGAATGATCGTAAAAGGATATAACTGGGCTATGAGGCTCAAGGGGATTAATAATAAAAATTGGAAATTACAATACGATAAAATGGAGTAATCTGTAAAAATGTATTTAAAGGCCTTTCCAACACTGGGTCTATGTTTGCCAACAGAAATTGGTTTCGGGCAAAACACAAAGGCAGAACAGACCATCCACTATGAAAATAATTTGCCTTCATCCCATCCACAAATATTAGCAGAATTGTGTTAATTCAATATATCAAGAGAAACCAAGAGTTACCCCTCAAAATATAACGTTTAAATAACCTGTGAAGTCAGGCATGTTTCCAGTGTTCTCACTGATAAGGAACTGCTATACGGTATTCAATTTCTACTTAAAAAATTATGTCACTGGTGACAAATGTTGTTCAGCCAAGCACCAAGAAAATGCCATGCTTGGCCCACTCAAGATGAAAGGGAGCCATGGTGTCTCCAAAATGCTTTGAAGGGCCTTTACCAAAATCCTGAATGGTATGATTGAGCCAATCTTAAACAAAGAAAAATAGTGAAAGAATTGTAAATCAAAAAGCAAAAGTGACATCAACAACTTGTATCAAAGAAGTGGGAGAATTTTTTTTAAGAGACAGAGAATTCAGGCACCAGTTACTATCAAGAATGACCCTCTCATGCACAAGTGGTGACCATAAAAATTACATGATCATGCACATTGGGCATCTTGCCTACTATATTCCTTATGATACCTGATACATAATGGGAAATCCTCAGACTGGCCCATGAACAGCTCATGGGGTGACATTAAAGTTTATAAACCTTACAGAAACTGTCAGAGCAGTTACTCATGTAAAGTGGAAATGAAAATAAACCACAATTGACACTTAATACCAACTGAACCTATATCTGCTGTCACAGGGCCCTTTTCCAAACTCATTCTGGATATTCCTGAACCTATGTTGAAAATAAAAATAAAAATGCCATATATACCCCATTATGTAATCATCTAGTGTACCCTCTCACTTTAAAAGTAATCTGTTAGGATTACTGAATGTCATAAAAACTGAAAGAAAGAGTCTTTCCTATTAAACATCCTTGAAGGAATGATTAGAGATGAGGAACACAAATCCTTTGCCTGTAACATGTGAGTGCTGTACAGCTCTATAGAACAATGAAAAATATGTTGGGTGCATCTCTCCATGCTAAAAATACTTAAGAATGGGATGGAGTCCTATTTTTCTTGTTCACACACTACAGTAATCACCCTATCTTTTAAATGCAATCAATTTCTGGATGTTAATGTTACAGGTGTATAATATGTTGTTAACCCTCACAGTCTGGGCTAATAATGCTAATAAATATGTACTCCCATGACCGGGCTAAATTTAAGGATGGCCAACTTAAAAGAAAACCTAAAAAAAAAAAAATAAGACATTTTTATTAATAAAATAAAGTTTTAATTATACTTACCCAGTAATTATAAAGCCAAGAGTTTCACTCGCCCGGCAGTTAAATTCTGAAATTCACGGGTCGCGCTAATTTCCTGTTTTGTTTTGGCTAGGTAACAATGACCCAGCCCACTTTACAGGAAAGAGAGGAACCACTAGGCAATAGCCCAGATTGTTTTGTGCCCTTAAAGAGAAAAAAAACCATGCTAAGGAGGGGGGGTGGGATCCAAGTATATAACTATGGGGTAAGTATAATTAAAACTATATCATAAATAGCTGATTCAAACATTGAGGGGTAGTGGGATGCATGGATGTTTCTACCTAAAATATTAATACTGTAACTAGAAAGAGGATAGTAAAAATTTGCCAACATTATATTAAAATGTTTGATGTTTTCTTACCTGACAAGCGAGTTGATGCAGGAAAGTACTGCCTCTGGTTATCACTCATCTTATCATGTAAAGGCGTGGTGGTACATATAGCCAGCAAGCACCTACTACTTCAGCAGGACATCTGTAGCAAAGGATATTTCTGATGGCCAACATAGGATAGATAAATTGCCCCTGCCCAGAGCTCAGTACAGGCTAGCGCAAATAAAAAAGCAATTTATGGCTCCATAATGCACCGAGTTCTGGCTATTGGCACCTAATAGAGTTATGGTGGCATAACATACCTAACTAACAGAGGTGCCATTTACCAGTTATCAGCGCCAATTACCAGATATCAGCACCATATGTGCCATAAATCAACAAGTTTCAGTTAATAGGAGTTTTCGCTTACCAACACCCCACTGAGAATGGCTGCCTGTACCAATAATTCACCAGAGAAAAAATTGTTACCTGTATCCAAAACATGTCTAAATAAAAAACCACCACTACCCTGGAGATACAAAGGACTGGAGAGTACTCACGTACTTTGTATCTCCAGGCTTCCCAAATACAAACACCTTATATTAAGGAGAAAAAATATTTTGAGGAAGGGTTGCTTCCTACACTTCTTTTCCCAACACCACACCAGCCGTAAGAAAAGGACCCGAGGTACTGCAATCATTATACACTGTTTCAATATCTCGAAGATAATGAGATGCAAACAGACTTATATTTCCAAAATGAAGAGTTTAAAATTGCTGATAAGGACAGGTTTCTTTATAAGCCAGAGAAGTGGCTACTGCTCTAATCTCATGACCTTTCACTTAATATAAGGAGAACATAACTTCTTGAACTGAAGAGTGCACTTCGTGAATCAGGTCTCTTAGAAAGAATGCTAGTGCATTCTTACACAAAGGTCTAGACAGGTTCTTGACAAAGCACCACAGACTGCAAGAATTGTTGTAAATGTCCTTAGTTCTATGCAAGTGGTATTTTAAAGATCTAACTGGACACAACAATCTTTCCACCTCATCAGATCCCAGAATTTCTGTCAGGTTCTTTATAGAGAAGGGTTAGAGGGGGACTTGTTCTTGGCCAAAAACCCAAGAGAATATGAGCAGATAGCATTCCTTTTTGAAAAGCCTACCCTTATATTACAAGCCATGTACTTCTCTGATCCTCTTTGCCATCACCAAAGATATTAGAACAAGGGTTTTTCTAGTCAAGTCTCTTAAGGAGATAGAATGCACAGGCTCAAAGTGAGGACCTGACAACAACTTTAAAAATATGTTGAGATTCCAAGGTACTGCAAGGGACTCTTTACTCTTAGAGGTGTCTAAAGACTTAATAAGATTTGAGATGTCCGGATTGGAGGACAAGTCCAATCCTCTATGACGAAAGACTGAACCCAACAGTGCTCTATAATCCTTAATGGTGAATGTTCAAAGTCTCCTCGCTTATCTTAAATGCAATAAGAAGTCCACTATTTAGGTCACAGGTCTGAGAAGTGGAGACATTGGTGCTCCTGCACCACTCTCTGAAGATCCTCCACTTATTCTGATAAGACATCATTAGAGGATTGCCTTCTGCATCTAGCAATTACCTCTGCAGCCACTTCAGAAAATCCTTTCTTTCTATGGAGTTTCTTGACAGTTTGAAGCCTATCAGGGCCAGATGACAGGCCTTGGTGGAACCTCTGGAAGTGTGGTTGTCTGAGTAGCTGCCTCTTTTGAGGAAGCAGTCTCAGGAAATCCACTAGGTGGTCAATGACATCAGGAAACTATTCCTTTGATAGCCAGAAAGGTGCTATCAGAATTAGAGAGAAATTCTGGTGTGACACACACTTGTTTAACACCTGTCTTATCAAAATGAATGGGGGAAAGGATAACAGATCTTTGTTTGATCAGCCCAGGAGAAAAGCATCTACGGACCAGGCTTGAGGATCTGGTTCCCCAAATCTTCCACAGATCTAAGTAGACCACTGGATCCTTCCTCAGACAAACCTGGTAATTTTCTGGTGTCGTTCTGGTCTGCCCAAAAGAGAAGGTCTCTCACTGCCTTGTACAGGGAGAAAGACCGAGTCCCTTCTTGCTTCCTTATGTAAGAGAGTGATGTCGCGTTGTCCAAGTGGACTAGAATTGTCATATTTTTTTACCTCCTGAGTGAAGGACTAAGGCCTAAATGCACAGTCTTTAGTTCTTTCACATTAATGTGAAAAGACCTTTATTCTGGGGATCATATCCCTGACACCTCGCTTTTCTCTAAAAAAAAAAAAAGCACCCCATCCCTGGCCCGATGTATCTGAGAAGTGCAGGTCGGGGCTCAACGGATAAAGAGACGTTCCTTGCAAGAATTTCTCCTTTGAGTTCCACCAGAGAAGGTCCTATATCTCTCTTGTCACTGGAAACACATACGAGTCTGGAAGAACCGTCCTGTCCCAGCTCGCTTTCAAAAAGAACTGTAGGGGGTCTGCAATGTAGTCTGCCCAGATGTACGAATTGTTCCACTGACGATAGAAAACAGAGGAGGCTAATCAAAGTGCTGGCTGAGCACTCTTCTAGAGAGTTTACTGTACCTTCTTTAGGCAAGATTCTATTCTTTTCAGTGTTGGAAAAACCCAAAAATCCCGAGACACTATTACCATCCCCAAATATTGAATCTTCTGGGTGGGGATCAATTGGGACTTCTGGTGGTTTACTAAAATTCCTAATTCTTGTACTAACACGAGAGTCTTCCTGAGGTCCTCCGTGCACTGGCTCCCTGAATGAGCTCTGAGAAGTCAATCGTCCAAATACAGGGAGATTCTCATCCCCTGTAGGTGTAGCCAAAACAAAACAGAAAATTAGCGCAACCTGAGAATTTCAGAATTTAACTGCCAGGCAAGTGAAACTCTTAACTATATAATTACTGGGCAAGTCCCATAATTAAAACTCAATGGAAAGAGGAAGATATTTATATAGTACTCAAGGTATAAGAAAATAAATTCTAAAAAAATTGTACCTTCCATGGGAAGTTGAAAGTTAATATTTCCAAACCCTTGTGGGCCTCTTTTCCCTAAGACAGTTGTAAAAATACGTCAAGTTTACAAAGTTAGAAGTATTCTTTCTAATATCTTTTTTTACTTTATTAAGTTAGAAGTATTCTTTCTAATATCTTTTTTTTACTTTATTTTGTCAAATTAAAATTACAGCTCAGACAATATTGTAAAAGATAAAAACTAAAACCAGGAACAAATTCTGAGCATATCTATTGCAATAAATTTACAACACATCTTGGATGGGAAGTTGACAATATTCCCCTTTACCACCTCAAGCAAGACTGAATGTCTCTCAGCTGACTCCTACTCTTATACGGCGATCTGAAGAGCTGCTAGTAGTGTTAAATGGAACTATGAACATTTTTCCCACAAAATTCATTCAAACTGTAAGGTGCCAAATCTTGAATATATATGTATGCTACCTGGACTTTACCACAAAGCTATATGTAAACATATGTGCTACCCAGCCACAAGGGTTTAAATTTGTTACAATAAAGCTATAATTAAATTTAAGATCATAATTTTCTCTAATTAGGCTTTGATTTGTGTAGTGTATATATGGACTCAGAAAAAGTTTGTGACTGAATTAAGGGACAAGTAATGAAGAAGAAGGGACACGTAATGAAGGAGCTGGGACTGCATGGCACAAAGGTAATCCACTGACTGTTAAAAAGTTATGATGAAAGCAAAGCCTGTGTTAGACTATGTAGAAGGAAAAATGACTAGTTTTGTGTGAAAGCGGGTCTGACACAAAGGTGTTTGTTCTGATGGTTATCTAATATTGTTGCAGGTGGAGTGATTTGAGAGTCAGAGAAAGGACATGTGTTGCAGATGTAAAGAATGGACATGAGTTGCAGATGTAAAGTTGCAGATCATAAAAGGGGTCATAGATGGAATGTAGATGGGCTGATAAAAAATGGTAAAACCCTAATGAAAAAGTTTGAGTCTTTGTAAGAGAGAAAGTTGAAAGTGAATGTTGGCTGGAGAAAGGTTGAGAAGGTCAATGTCAACTGAGATGTATCACTGAATATTAATGTGCATGGTGGAAAAAGTTACAGATGAATCTTATGAGACTGGAAATAAATGTAAAAGACAATAGATTCTAGGCTAAAAAATGTTAGCAACCTGACTATTCTAAATCAACACAATGCAACTTGTTAAGAACCACAACAGAAAGCATTATGGATTTTATTCCACAATATTAATGGTAACTTTCCATATTCCTTTTAATCACTAGCATATCCAAAATCAGTCATGACAAATGTTGTGCTTTTCTGGCTGGGCCTTTGACAACTTTCTGGATTTTTATTTCAGTGTCTAGTTAAAGTAACCAATTGGTGGCTGAATTGGTGATGGTTATCACTTTTGGTCTTGTCAACTACTGACTTCTAGTTTATGCAATTAACATCTTTAGCACTACATATATCCATAATATGAACTGGGAAACAACTAAAATACATATTCAAGCCAATAAGTATACTTAATCAAGCTGTGGTTTTACATTATCATGGTCAAGTATATTTTTAATATACCTAAATCTGCTGTACATTAAGCAATCTTTCGTCAATTGTTGCTAATAAACTTAACATAACCTTGAGTAGGGACAGAGGCCAGCTTACCTCTAAAACTTCTCCACTAATAAAATCAATTCTACAATAAAATGAAACATTTCAAGATTCACAGCCACCCCACATGAAAATGGAATATTTGCTACATCTACGATTTGTTAAACTATAAAATTGCAATCTGTAAAAATAACTGGAAAGATAATAGAATTTTTTTTTTTTTTTACAAAAATAACAACATAGGTATTTTAGTTTGGTCTGCCTGAATTTAGCAAAAACCAGATACTACATGATCTCAAATGGGCAGCTTTTTGAAATGACATTCTGAGATTGTCTCATGAGTAAATTTGTATCAAGAACATTTTACAAGTTTAATCTCTAGCATATCTACAAGAACTAGATATACAGTTCTGCAGTTCAATATTTTTTTTAGAAAAGATCAAAATCCTTGCAAAAAATTAACTTGAGAACATGACAATACTAAGTTATGAAATCTAAATGAAAAATGTTTTTTCATATGATCCTACCTAACATATTACTGCATTAATTCTCGGTCAATTATCAACAAAATGTTATACGTAGTATGCAAATTAGATATAGGATACTTTAATAAGCATTAAGCAACTTATTTACAGAAGCAAGAATAGGTAACTGCAATACAATATGTTATACATACATGCAATCCATCAATTTTGTTTTTTTATTTACTATTTACAAATATATTTTTAATTGACACAGATTCTTTATGAACAAACAGTTGAACATGCATATTCAAATTTACCTTTGGGTTCACGGTGAGCCTGACCACCTATTTCATTAATACCCAACATCTAACCTAGTTAAACTTACTCATGCAAATAAAACCCGAGATCAGGGGTTCTCAACCTCAGGTCAAAAGGAGAGTTTACAGGGGTATTTAAATGGTTATAAAATTTTTTTTTAAATTTAAATTTACAAAGAGAAGAGAGAGAGAAATGTGTATATGTCATGGTTTTAGATACACATTCCATATGATGTTGGTTCAGATTAAAACAGTAGCTATGAGTGAGAGTGGAGAAACTTATTTAATCAATTGCAAAACCTTAAATACTTAATGGCTGGGTAAACCGAAAATACTTAAGATTCTCACAAAATTTGCTCTATGGAATTGTTCCCAAAACTTGATATCCATCATTTATCATTCACTAAAAACTGGAAAATCACATGGAATATGTTCAATTGTAAATGATGTTTTGCATTTTCTGAATTCTGGGATTGGATTATGTGGGTTATTCAATGAATATCCATAAAGCAAATGAGATCAACCAGTTGGAACACAGGATGATATCACTTCATTGTAATCTCTGAAGATATTCTCACAGATTGCTTAACATGCCTAGCAGTCAATTCTGCAGTTAGATACGTATTTCAGAGGAAATAGCTACTTCAGCCAGCAAACAACTGTACAACTGTTAATCATACACAAAGGAGAAGTTTTCTCCAAGAAATGAAGATACCAAAGAAACACTGCTAGACTGACAATTTTCACTTTAACTGCTCTTTTATTTCTTTGCAAACACTGTAATTATTCCTTAGTAGAGCTGAAGAGGAACTCAGTAAAAGAGAAAAAGTCCGGTTTTTATATCTATCCACTTAAACTTTTTTTTTCAATGGATTTTTCCTTAACAGATCTTGTGCCATTGTAGCTCTGAATTCAGCAGTTTGCTGTGCCACTACTTAGTTCTTGGGACCTCTTTCACATTTCAGTGATATTTGTCACTCCTATGGCTTCTGCCTCTTTGCCGCTGGTGCAATATTCTTCCAGCGTAGGTGTTGTCATAATCTTTCATGTTTGAAATACTGTTTCACATCAGATCAGCAAGGAATATGAATGTGTTTGAATGTTTTCTGATCCTCTGTTTCCATTGCCTGCAGTCATCTCTGTTTGCAATTATTCCCCACATTCACTGTTTGCCTGGGCTCAGCTGGCTCCGTGTTATCAGCTGTACCAGCCTACTTCCCTTGGCTGCTCTGGCCTATGGCTCTCTGGACTCCCAAATCCTCAACTTCCATAATAACAGTACCTGGCTTAGCTACGGTGCCTTCAGGGCTTTCCCATAAGTCATGTGGTCCTTGCAGTGTTTTCCATAATTTTCATTCCTTCTGGTAAAGTCCATTTGTCTTGAATAACACATCTTCCTGTCAGGGTATATTTAGGCCAAGGCAAGGGCTTCTATCTTTTTTATATCTTCTGAGATAGTTCATCAGTCTCTTGGGAAGACTTTTCATTCCCAGTGACTCTTAGCTCTTTCTCAAACCCTCATTCTCACGCAATGACAGCCACCCCATTCAAGCTGGACTTAGTGGGATCCGTCTCTCTCTCCTTGTAAATGATTCACTTCCATCTTACAAGGTAGCTGCTACTCCTCCTGCGCCTAACCCAGGCTCGTTCCTCCCACATGCCTGCCACTGGTTCTTCAGGCTTTGCCCTTCATATGTTCCCAAATTCCTAAAAGAGTATTTGGCTGGACTCTTGTGTTTCCATGGTGTCTCATTTAGACACTGCAGGCCCAATGAAATGAGGCTTTGTTCTTTGAAGTCCTCATTGAGGTCTTTGATAATTGCCACATCAGCCACCCTTCTTGGCTGATGATCAGAAGGCCTCTGGCCTCTGCTCTTGACCTGTTGCTGCAGACTTGGTCACATTTATTTTTGACTTCCATCCAGTGAAATACAGTGGACCCCCCGTATTCGTGGGGGATGCGTACCAGACCCCCCCGTGAATAGTTAGAACCCACGAATGTTTGGAACCCTATAAAAATGCTAAAAACAGCCTACTTTGTCAGTTAAAACTCAAGAAAAACCACTAAAAATTTTCATACTTAGTTTTTTAAATAGTTTTATCACAAAAAGTGCATTTTATGATAAAATTTATCAAAAAAACCAGGAATTTGTGGATATTTCTCAGAAAAATACCGTGAATGCGCGAATTTTCTGCGAATAATGCAGGGAAACGTTCCCGAGAGAAATTCGCGAATGTGTGAGTCTGCGAATCCGGAGAACGCGAATATGGGGGCCCCACTGTATTTGAGTCCATTTGTAAGTTATTACCTATTTACCTTTGTCCAGATTTTCCAGTGATGCTCCTCTCCAGCTCTCATTCCTTCTCTTGAGTTGGAGTCTACTGGTGAACAGACATCTACAGTTGTATGTGTGACTACTCAACACCCTATCAAAAATTCTAATAGCATTGCTGGTGACGAGGATACTAGGGCCTTTCTTCTTACTGTTTGTTCTTTTGAAGCTGATGAGATAGTTTCTATTAAGTGATCTTGAAATGGCCCTGGTCCAATAGAGGTGAGTTTATCTTCTTGTAGATGATGTTTTTCTGAGCATCTTGCTACTGTTCACTGATACTTACAGCATCAGCAGGGAATTTTCATGCTGCTACCAACAAACAATAAACACTGAGCATCAACTCAAGGTGAAGTATGATCTTCTGTGTAATACTTCTCCCTTGATATTTTAATATTGGTTGCCACATTTAAAACATGATGTGCATGCTGAACTGCCAAATGAAGTAACTGTTGTTTAGTCTGGTAACAGGGAGGACTATCATTCTCACTGAATTAATGCTTTTAGTTATTTTCTTCATAAAACTACTTAAAGTTTGCTCCTGCGATGTTTTATTGTATAGTGTCCTCTACTTATGTTAATGTTGAGCTGTTTAATTAATAAATTAAAATTTGAACTAGTGTATGGTAATAACTACATTATCATTATACATTTAATTTTAATTTTTACCATTATGTTTAATAAGAGGAAAGGTATGGGCTGATAGTTTGATAACTCAGTGGATACCAAGCAATAAAAAGGCTGAGAACCCCAATATTCAATGATACAAACTATACCCAAGTAAATAGTGAAAGGTAGATTTATAAGTGGTTTTCAAAATTCTATTAACATTCTACATGACATAATAAAAGATACATCATTAGCTACTGACAGTATTTATACTTGAAAAAGCATATGTGGTTCATAAGATGTCAGAATGACAGTAAACAACTTCACTAAAGCAAGGGTTAGTATCCTTGCCTTCAATGCAAGGGTAAGCACCAGATGTAAAAATAATGTAAAAAATAAACAAGAAAAGAAAATCACAAACATACAGAGCTAACAGTTTATTTATTGGCGCTAACTGTCCTCCTTTCGTCTGCTTAAATAAGCATTACTTTTGAATTGTTGAAAAACTTCAAGTAGTTTTCAAGCGATGGTGATCAAATCTTTAGCAGAAAAAAGGAGCAAAATACTGCAACAATATAAGGATTATCTAGAACACTACATTGTACACATTTCATAATACAAAGTCTGGTGAGAAATGTGCTACTTTAGTGCTTTCGTCTTAAATTTTCCTCCTTAAATGAGTTAGCAACAATATATTTTTTATACCAGATGTGGATGATTATGTTTACTGCCATTCAAGTGGCATGTGTTATATGATTTTTCATAGCTACAAGCAACATCTAGCATTATCAAACTGAATGCCAGTAAATCTTCTAAGATCCAGATTAATGGGCAGAGACCCTACCCAAATCTTTTGAAAAATCCAAATATAATGATTGAACAAAACATTATATTCACTTGATCATGTGCTGATAATGAGGATATATAGAATTAACAAAGTGCATTTTTATTTGAAAGCTAATAAAACTTTTTTAGAGAGAGAGAGAGAGAGAGAGAGAGAGAGAGAGAGAGAGAGAGAGAGAGAGAGAGAGAGAGAGAGAGAGAGAGAGAGAGAGAGAATTCTCTACTCCAGAACCCATTTCCTAATGATCTCCACACTCCCCATTACCTCATATTTTCTTTAAAGGAACACTATGATATTTAATTGTTAGAATAAAAGACCTTTTCAGCTAACTATTTTTCTTAATAAATATTTAACCTTGTTTTAACATGCTATAGTAAAGCATGGCTAGAAAAGTAGAGAAAACAAAAGGACAAATTTTTAATCAATTTGTATTTTTCATAACTAACAAACCTTCAGTCTTAACATTAGGATAAATACTTAGTGCCAGCTGGAAACCGGTAAAGTTTAAAATAATTGCGTACGCAAGGGACTATTGGCATCTGTTCTTGGTCATGAGTCATGTGGAGCCACCCACATACCCCTCTGTAACTCATGACCCCGCTAGTTATTTTCTTACTGCCTTTAAGAGAGGACATGCTTTGCTTCTGTCCTTTCAAAGCCGGTTTAGTTTGCCTCCTGTTTTTTTTTAACGTGGATGTAGTGACCCTCTGTCAGTAAGGTCTGGCCCTTCATGCCTAGTTGAACTCTGACCAACAAATTTCCATCATCAGCAGGAGCAGCTACTTGAACTTGTCCATCCCTGCTCCTGATGTATGAGAAAAAATCCCTTGCTTAACTCCGATCCTTTTAAATGGCCGAAAGTTCTAGACTGTTTGCAAAGAGGCTTCTTACTTCACCTGAACATAGACCTAGCATTTCTAGGTTCTGGAGTGTGAGAGTATAGTGTGATGTCTAGGCTCCTCACATCTAGAGAGATGCCTGTCAGAGATAAAGGTCTGTTCTTCCACCAACTTAGATCCATTTTGATATCTGATGAAACTCAAGACTAAGACTCCCTGTTACTTAAGACCTGTCCCACCATTCCTCCAGACAGAACTGGCTTTAATCTCTGGAATGGGGGACAAAGTTCTCCTGCAATGACATATCATAGAGGAGACAACCATTCATGGCTGGTGAGGCCTCTGAGAAAATAATGTTTTAATTGCAAGAAATTAGCGTCCTCAGGAAATGAGAGTCCTCATTTCTCTGATAAAAAAGCTGAAAACTCTGAAAGTCTATCTTCATTCCTGGATAGACCAACACCTGGAATGGAGTTGGACTGATTTTGGAATATTCATTAATATTCCCAACTTCTTAGTGAGGGGGAGTTTGTATCAAATCTTTCACCCTCAAGATCACTTCACTAGAATGTTAGGACTAGCCAGTCATCTAGGCAAAGGAGAATAGTGACTCCTGAGAAGTGACACCACTTGGTCACTGGTGCTGGTAAACTCTTAAAAACCTATGGTGCTGTGCCCAAGTTGAAGCACAGGGCCTGGAACTGAAAAACTTGGCTGTTGAAAACAAAGCTGAGAAACTTGCAAGATAGAGGATGGATGTGACATGAAACTAAGAATCTAAGACACTGCAGAAATCATCCAATCATCCCTCTGGATTGTTGCAGGGACCAAGTTGGCTGGTTTCTTAAAAAAATCTTATTAACACTACAAACTTCTTGAATCTAAATAGGTAAAAAACCAGCCACCAGCCTGCTATCACCTTCCTGGTTGAAGAAAAAGAAAAGTTAAGTATATCTTAGTTTTACTAAACCACTGAGCTGATTAACAGCTCTCACAGGGCTGGCCCGAAGGATTAGATACTTTTACGTAGCTAGGGATCAATTGGTCACCTAGCAACGGGACCTACAGTTTACTGTGGGATCTGAACTCCTGGTTGTAGAAAACAGGGGATATCTCTAGTTCAATGACCAACTTGCGTAACAATTTTGTGACCTCTGATTGAAAGCTTTAAAATCTCTCTGAACTGTGAAGATAAGCTAGCAAAGCTATTGGAGACTAATGTTGCTAAATTTCCTACAAGTGAGTGAATCTCCCACCTACTCAGAACTGGAAGGTGTGATGAATTTGGTTAGCTTCTGCCTCAGCACAGCACCACAAGTTTTTACATGGCTGCCAGCACCAGTGATTAGGTGGTGTCATTTCTCAGGTGTCATTTCTCATTTACCTAGACTGACTAGTCCTAGCGTTCTTTCAAAGTGATCCTGAGGGTGGAGGATTGGATCCACCCTAACTAGGAGGTAATTTCCTTGTAGCACCTCAAAGGGCTAATATCAGATAAGTTCCTTGAACAAGGAACATATATGAATACATATGTACACATTTGTTTGCATCTTAGTCTGTCTTACCATGAAGCTATGATATTGTATACGCTATACATCATTATAATTATTAAAAACTAAAGAAGTCAAATGCTTGCAAACTGTTACATCATCAGCAGTCAAGAAAAAAGTAACTAAGGTAAATGCAGATGACATATAGAAGATTAATATTTTTCCAATTCCTAACATAATTACAGTTTTATTAAAATCAGTAATCAAAGATCTTCACTGCTATAAAATTGTTGAACTCAAACCTGACCCAAAAGTAAAGCTCCCAGTACTGCTAAAAGTGCTACTAACAGGCCAAAATTTGAAGATTTTGCAAGAAAGACTGATCAGTTGAATTTTATACTTTCTGTATTCTCCTGTGCCTGCTATTATAAATAAAGATGGAAAACTCAATCTATGCAGCCACTGCTGAATCAAATCTTTCTTTCTTCTGTTAAAATAGTTGCTTTCCTGTGGGTGCAGAAGCTCTATGAAAAAGTCATCCACAAGACTTAAATATAAGACATCCAATAGACTTAAATATGATTCACGAAAGGTCAAGTTCTTAAATGAATCTATGATGCAAGCAGAAGGCGAAGCATCTAGCTCTGCAGACTTAAGGCCAAAAATGGCTGGTTTCTTATCTACCAGAAAAGTTTTGGACTACAGAATTAAATATTATTGGAGAAGCAACTTCTTGCAACCAAGAAGCAGCTACAAAGTTTCCAGACACCATTACTAGAAACAAACAACTATGATGAACTATTCTTATTTTGAACTATCATAATAAGAACACCTTGGACTAAAAATAGTTGGATGTCAAAACATCAGGTTTGACATGGGCAAAGACTTGGAAAAAAGACATCAGACAAACAACATCTATAATTAAATTATGTTGAAATAAATATATTCAGAATTCACCATCGGAAAAAGTAAATGACCGAAAAGTGTCACGTCGGAATGCATTTCATGCTTTCAGTAACTTAAGTGCATTTGAGGTAAATTAATAAAAGGGAGAAAATAATGCTGCTGATGCAAGAAATATATAAGGAATGCATTATGAATAGAATATTGTTGTCTGCATATACTGAAGGGTGAAACAAACACCCGTAAGGAACTTCATCAACTTATAGTTAATCTTATAGGGAACAATAAAGTGCCTCACAATATACATCTCAGCGAAATAAAAATTAGAAGGAAACTACCTCACACTTATTTTTCATCCAAAGATAACTGCAGCAGTTACCTTATACCACCCACTTACAGATTATTTTAAAGAATTTTTTTGCCGAAACTCAGTTGTTTAGGATTCATTAAAATTAAGGCAAGTATTTGCAGGTGACTAGATCTCCTGTTTTAAAAATCTATAAATGAAGATGGAAAAAATAAAAGATGCTGTATAGTCATATACAAGAGGCCAATATCACTGAAAAAGAGCACCTCTTGATATTTTACATCTTCCTAGGCTTTAATTAAAACCTTAAGAAACCGAGCTTTGCCTGATCATTTATAAACTCCAGTGGACTTATGATTCTCTTACAGTATATTAACTGTGCATGAGATACAGTTTTTTGTGCAAAGTCCAATTTTTTATAAACTGGAAATAAATAAAAAGTAAACAGTGGATATTCTACATCTAAAAATCTTTAAATATCCATAATTCAGTGAAATACATTAAATGAAAGTTTTGTAAATGTTAGAAACTGAGAATTCCATTCCTTCTCATATCTGGAAATAAGAATTTAATAAAATAGGAAACTATCAGATATGGGTAACAATGTCACCTTGGCAGAACATAATCTTAAAAATCAATGCTCACCACTTATGACAAACTGCAAATAAGAACCTAGAAAATAAAGTTTTAGCATAACTGCAATCTAGAGAATGAATTGTGCAACAATAATCAAACTAGAAAACACTCATTGTGTAACAAACAAGTAAATAGACAAAACTGATGGATTCTCAGCTGGATCCATCTCAAATCTATAAACTAAATCTTGGTACAAATTTCATTATTATCTCTAATAATTTTTTTAGATACAATTCATATAAACAGGTGGATAGACAAAGACAAAGAAACACGCCTAGGTTAATACATAACATCCATCTAATTTGGTTGGCAAGGGTACATATTTAAATCCATTTTCTGATATCTTAGTCTGTCACCTTGATCAGTAACTTTATCATCAATTGCAGCTGGGTTTAGCCACTCTCATTCTTATCCTACAGTGGTCTGGGTACTGAAATTCAAACACATTGTGATCTGGGTACTGAAATTGACCCATATCAGTGACATTTACTTGAGTACTGCACAGAAGCCTTGCTAATCTAATAACATTATCAATAAGGAAAATAATAATTTTTAAAATCACAAGGAAAGCAATTCACTAAATTATGACGTTAAATTAAAATACATGCAATAAAAATACTTTAGTACAGAAATATCTTACTTATCCACACTATTCATTTAAACTTATTGTTTCCAGGTAGAAAGGGTATACTCCTTACATGTACAAAAGGAATTGCAAAGGAAAGTGTGAAGCTATCATCCACTATAGATAAACAGTAATTTACTCCCTACATGTACAAAAGGAAGTGCAAAGGAAAGTCTGAAGCTATCATCCAGTAGAGATATACAGGAATTTTCTAAGTTCCTCTCAGCCAGATTACCTTGCTCTATACTAGGAATATGCAACATGACTTCATGTGAGTGTCATCTACTGATTGGCTAAATTATTTCTAAGTGGTTGGGGAAATGGAAAGAAATGAGTCACATAATTTTAGTGCCTAGGGTGTGAGGGAGTCAGGAAACAAGAACTTTTAATTTTTTTCATCTCGGTATCACCTCGTGGTTTCTTGTACACTGGCCTTTTAGTGAATGTTTATACCACTACTGACTGCCAAGAGGGCAGAGAAAGTTCTGAACCTTCAGACCAAACTTGAGATTCGGGACAATCTAAAGAAAGGTGTTGCTCATGTATGTGCAGTCTGATGCGTCCTAGAAAATGCTATGGTATATTGTGAAGTTTTAGAAGCTGCAGGCTTATACCATAAACACTGGAAAGCAGGTGAAGTACTGTAATTGGCGGTGGATTATTATATATTACATGAGCATTAACCTGTGTGATTTCAGCCCCATTATTATGGGCCTGTGATTCGTAAAAGTGTGTTCTGTAAATTGCACACACACATACACACACACACACACATATATAATTTAATTTCTATACGATTGGTATTCATATAATTTTTTAATGATTTCACAGTGCTCCTATACAGTTACTTGGGGGTATTCATCCGAACAATGTTTCAAATATGCAAGAAACTAATTGCAAGGCATTATTACAAAACAAAGTCATCAAAAGAATTAAACATGATAAATGTATGTACCCATCAATTTCATTTATGATAAATGGCACTGAACAATGATGGGAAGTAAAAAATCCATATTAACCCTTAATGGATGGCAGGGCTCTAATGATCCCCTATAATTATGTATGAAACTCCCCAGTTCAGCTCATAAGAGTACTATTATTTTGCACCATAACATTTGGATGGATTCTACATGAAAATATTCTTATAACTTAGTCAAGGATACAAAGGAAATTAGAGTAACTTGAGATTTCATGTAGGAATGTACCACATTTCCCCATCCCAGAACATATTGTATATATCTTCCAATAAATATATTCAGGGATTGCTACTGGTTTTAGTTATTATCTTTTATGATAGTATATCAGCTGTAATTGTAATTTTGCAAAGTACAAAAAAATATTAGAACATCTATAACTCAGTAAAAGGTACTACATCTTCCCTATCTTAGTACATCTCATAATTATTTTACTATAAATATACTTAGGGATTGTTGCTGATTTAGCTTTTATTTATGATAGTCAGTGAGCAGTAATTGTGATTTTACAAAATAAAAAAAAATTATTAGGACTCTTATACATACTGTAATCATACCCTAAACTTGCGCATAGTTAGGTTCCAGACCCCCTCGCGAGGGTCAAACTTTCATGTAAGTTTGGTATGGTGTCTAAAAATTTTAATAAATGCTTATTTAAAAAAGAAATAAATAGTTGACATAAAAATATAGGAGGGTGTGAAGATGGCATCCATAATTACTTCTCTCTTCTTTCACCCCCACCAACCAATCTATTTTCAAAAGTCTTCTCAACCTCTAAGACTAGGAACCAAAGTTTATATACATGTCTTGAAACTTAACCAAAGATAAGTTACAAATGACTGCACTAGTACTTTTAAAAGAATAAAACAGAATGCTCATTATTGACAAGTTCGTGTATCATCTCATATTTGCATTTTGCACTTTTTAAAGTAAATTTCATTCAACACGAGGGGAAATGAATTTACTACTAATATTTACATCCTAAACAAAGCAAAGTATGATATTTCCCCCCAAAAGTTCCTATTTACCTAAAACATAGTATTGTTTTTTACACTTACAAAGAATTAATTGAAGTTGGAGAAGAAGAGGCCAGAATTTGGATTCAAAGATTTTGTAACAAGAGACCACCTAAATTTCACAAGTAATGGTCATCTTTCTTAAAACGAGAGGACATCAAGCATTGTAAAGCTACTTGTGATATTATACTGAACAAAATTCAGTTATTTTCTGATAAAAATTCTTGAATGAGGCAAGAAAAAGACTCGATACTGTATTTACACAATATCCTTAACAAAAAATTAAAAAAGATTATAGTGTGACCTGTCATGTCATATAACCTGTAACTAATAAACAGGCAACCTGTTAAAAATAATCATCTTAAAAACATCAGTTAATTACAACTATATTAACTTATTTCAATGAAACTTTTTTCATCACAACTATCTTTTGAAGAGAAAACATTTTAGACTATCTATCATGATGACAAATTATAACAAAGAAAACAGTTCTCTGAATACGTGTACATGAACAGAAAATATTTAAGCATTCCTTTTATGAAAAATTTACAAATACATAAAAAACTGTATACTGCACTTTTCTTGTGAAAATAGTTATTCCCCATCTGAATAAACAAATGATTAAGAACATTCATTGCCATGATCAAAAATAAAAAAAAGATTTGTGATATATTTTTTCATTATCAAACTACCAGTTATCTTGATCTGGATCCTGAAATCCCCAATCCAGTCAACAATGTGGTACGACAAAAATTCCATAAGACAGCAGTGATTATTAGTTCCTAGTGCCAAAGTCTAAGAAAAAAAAATTCTGAGGCAAGGTTGTAAATAAAGCAGTTACAATTAAAGGAAAATAAATTCAAAACAAGCTTTATCAGATAATCTAAAAATGAAATACTATAGTACTAAGGGTTTCAAGACTTTCCAGAAAATAAAATTAAGGAATATCCTTGTGTTGCCAACTATGCATGCATAATTAATATACAATTAACATGATAACAATAAAAGATAAGCAATTCATCTTTCTATAGGTATTACAGTTAACAAAAACATATTTTCCATATTATGCTTACCCTAGTTTTCCGTGCATTAACTGGCCTCTTCAGACGATGAATTGTTACTTCAAGGAACTTTAAGAAACCTTCTATGGTTGTCTGTTAAGAGAAGTAAAAAAATTTTTGGTAAAAAGCCTAAATATTTTATGTATTCTATCTTGGACCAGACAAAAGCCTCTTTTTTTTTTTGTTCATTCAACTGAAATTTCAATCCAACAATTACATAACATAAAGATTAGTATATACTTTGCATGTTCAATTCTAGATAAAGTTTTTTTGGTTAACAGTTTGTAAAATAAACTGAAAATTTTAAAACTAAATAAAGTTTTTTTTTGGTTAACAGTTTGTAAAATAAACTGAAAATTTTAAAACATCTGAAACTCAAACTTTCAAAATAAAAGGTTCTTTACTTAACCCTTTAACGCCGATTGGACATATTAAACGTTGACAAAAATTGTCTTTCGGGTGCCGAACCGACGTATGGTACGTTGACGAAAATTTTTTTTAAAAATTTGTGGAAAAATAGTTATAGACCTACTATTACGCGCCTTGGGGGATGCTGGGAGCTCACGGATCAAGCTGTTGTTTTGTTTACAAGTGTTACCTAGGTGCGCAAGCGCAAATTTCTTTCTTCTCACACTAAAAAGCATCAGCGACACATCTCAGAAATTATTTCGTCACTTTGACATCATTTTTGCATCATTTTATATTAGCATTTATGTAGAGTATTACATATGAAAATGTGCGCAATTTCATGTAGAATACAACAAAAACAACTCATGGTTGTAGCTTTTATCAGTTTTGAAATATTTTTATATAGTAATAACGATAAGTGCCAAAATTTCAACCTTTGGTCAACTTTGACTCTACCGAAATGGTCAAAAAAAGGATTTTGACGTAGGAAAAATCTATTTCTGGGCGATTGGTTCGTGTCGCCCAGCGAAATAATCCTTTAAATCATTATTTCTAGGGTAAATGATCTAACAAATACCAGAGAATAAACAAAATAAAGAAAAGGTCAGTATAACTGACTCGCTCACCCACAAGGAGGGCGTCGGTTTGAACACTAGGGCGAGTGAGACCACTACCACGAACTTCTTGTCAATTAGAAATTTCCTACAGCAAAATCCCACAGAAAGAGAGCCGACCCACAGAACGGGGCATCAACTACTACTACTACAACCCACGCTTAGGTGACTGCCGCGCCTCTGGTGGCCATCCTTTAAAGTTAGAGGTCTACAAGACGCCGCATTTTTTCGTGCTCTGTATTTTGTGCTCTTTTTTGAGGATTTTCTGCCACCATGGAACGATCAGCCATCGCATCAGCTAAGTTAAGTATTCCGAAAGGTTCCTATTTAGTTTTTTCCTTCCTGGAGTCAGTATTTGCCGTTTTTTAGGTATAAATACGGATTCTCGGTCGGAAGCATGGCGGCATTGTTCTGCCTCGTGGCGGGTTCGTTCTCGGTCTCCCATACCTGGAACCTTCCCTTTATTTTATGCGTCTCTAGACCTTTTTATGATTATTATCAGTTAGGGGATCTAGCCTGCATTGGTTTCATGTCATGCATGCATGTCTTTCTATACCTTGCGTAGGCATTTTCTCTTCCATCCAGACCCTAGCCATAGCTCTGCATTTTCTCTTCCATCCAGACCCTAGCCATAGCTCTTAGTATCGGCCCAGGCTAGCTTTGAGTGGTAGACTTTCCTTCGGGTTAGTCGTACACTCCTGGATTTTTTCTCCTACTATATTTATTTCCCCTACTTTTGTGTTATTTTATTTATTCTAATGGTTTTATTTGGTTTTGGTTAGCCTAGGGCGTCTGGTTCGTTATCTTAGCCTAGGTTTATTTCATGGTCCCCATCAAAGGCCGGAGCTGGTGCAGAGGTGGAAGGGTAACTCAGCAGAGGTACCTCAGGAGGAGGAGGAGAGACCGTTGACTCCGCCGGAGTACGGGGCCTCTCCTTTGAGGAGTTGCTCTTAGAGGACCTAGAGCCAGAAGCAGACGATTTACCCTTCTCTGCTCCGGGGTTCAAAGCCGAAGACTTACGAGACGATGACGTCGACGAAGTCTTTTTGGACGATGACGACGCCTTCGTAAGGGTTTTCTGCGCTCTGTGTCCCTTCACCTTGGGTTTCACAGAAGCGCTAGGCGACGAGTACTGGAGCTCAGCTCCAGTAAAGCCTTGAAAGGAAGCAGTCGATATAGCGGGAGAAGAAGATCCAGAAGCGCCCAAGGGAAGCCCTTGGGCGTCCAAAGTACCTACCTCGACCAACAGGTCGTCCACACCTACCATAGGTTCCACGTTCAGGTCCAATGTCGCGACTTCCGCCGAGATATCCTGGCCTAGTTCCTTCATGCAAGCGGCAACCTGCCGCTGGATAGCCTTCATCGTCGGGGCTGCCTCCGCTGGGTCGACATACCCCGTCGACTTGCCGCCGAACAGAAGGACAGCCATCCTCTTCTCAAGGATGTAGGGCTGTCCCTTGGCGGCGTTCTTGCCGAAGCCGCCGACCCAAGCCCTCAGGGTTGCAAGGGCGGTCTCTCTAACAGCGGCAGCCTGTAAGAGAGGGTGTTATTAGTTTTTAGTTTAAAGTTGAGGTTCAACCTTAGACTAAAAAAGAACCTTAAGCCTACAAATTTTGTCCATGTATTTCACAAAATATGGAGAACTTAAGCTTAAAAGATATTCTGAACTTAAAATTAAGATATAATATAGTATTTACATGCTATGTACACAGCTGGAAATACTTATCCCGTCTAAAAACTGACTCACAAGATCATAACAGATCGTACACGTTTCGTGGAACCAGACCTGCAGATTCCCGTGAGGAGTCGCGCACGGAGCGTGGGACCTGCAGACTTCGTGTCCGCAGGGGTCCTGGAGCACGGCGTTGCACCCTGGGTGCTCACAGTTGGTAGTCTGTAAGTGGAAGGATACATGAGTATCATTATAACACTTACAGGGCTACTCTAGAACTCCGTTGCATGCCGGAGAGCGAAAAATTTTTGGGCATAACCCCTCCCCTACCGCCTTAATAGGCATAATATAGCTCCGGTGTGAGCCGGAATAGAAAGCAGATGGCAAGGGAGGGACCCAGCTTAAGATAACTTATCAATAACTTATGATTAGCTTAAGCATAAAATAGCACAAAATTCCGGAAGACGATTCCGAATCGCGGTGGTGTCCGTCTCCGCCGGTTGCGCCGGAGAGACGGGATGGTTAAGGCAAAGGAGACCGACTGTACGCATGGGGTCCGCCCGTAGGCGGGATACTAGCTCCCTCCCTCGCAATCGACGGAGCTCCGGAAAGAAAACAGAGCACCGCCAACACGGGAGGGGCGAGAGACGGGCCCGGGCGAAAAACAGAACTCGAGCCTACAGCGGAGCAACGGAGCAACAAAGTAGGGGGGGAGGCCAACCCCCCTACTTCGTCCCAACGGAGCACCGTGAAGCAGAGATACAAGGTCATACCCAGTCCAACGTCTGTCCAGCCTCCCCTACTCCCTCCGCGTAGGGAGAGAGGGAGACAGGCCCGGATGGAGCGAGCAAGGACAGATCTCCCTCCCCCCAACTCTATGGGAGAGCGGGGGGAGGGCAGGGTGACTGGGATGGGCGTCTGGCTGTACCGCGATCACAGGGTGACCATGGTACGATAACACGATAAAAACAACGAAATCTATAGCCTAGGATAATGCAACCAAACTGATCAGCGAGATGCAACTGTAGATGCAACAAAACTGATAATAAGGAAGCAACAAAACTGATGGGGACCATGAAATAATAAACCTAGGCTAAGATAACGAACCAGACGCCCTAGGCTAACCAAAACCAAATAAAACCATTAGAATAAATAAAATAACACTAAAGTAGGGGAAATAAATATAGTAGGAGAAAAAATCCAGGAGTGTACGACTAACCCGAAGGAAAGTCTACCACTCAAAGCTAGCCTGGGCCGATACTAAGAGCTATGGCTAGGGTCTGGATGGAAGAGAAAATGCCTACGCAAGGTATAGAAAGACATGCATGCATGACATGAAACCAATGCAGGCTAGATCCCCTAACTGATAATAATCATAAAAAGGTCTAGAGACGCATGAAATAAAGGGAAGGTTCCAGGTATGGGAGACCGAGAACGAACCCGCCACGAGGCAGAACAATGCCGCCATGCTTCCGACCGAGAATCCGTATTTATACCTAAAAAACGGCAAATACTGACTCCAGGAAGGAAAAAACTAAATAGGAACCTTTCGGAATACTTAACTTAGCTGATGCGATGGCTGATCGTTCCATGGTGGCAGAAAATCCTCAAAAAAGAGCACAAAATACAGAGCACGAAAAAATGCGGCGTCTTGTAGACCTCTAACTTTAAAGGATGGCCACCAGAGGCGCGGCAGTCACCTAAGCGTGGGTTGTAGTAGTAGTAGTTGCTGCCCCGTTCTGTGGGTCGGCTCTCTTTCAGTGGGATTTTGCTGTAGGAAATTTCTAATTGACAAGAAGTTCGTGGTAGTGGTCTCACTCGCCCTAGTGTTCATACCGACGCCCTCCTTGTGGGTGAGCGAGTCAGTTATACTGACCTTTTCTTTATTTTGTTTATTATCTGGTATTTGTTAGATCATTTACCCTAGAAATAATGATTTAAAGGATTATTTCGCGCAGCGACACGAACTAAGCCCAGAAAACGCAATTGTAAATTAAAACTCTTATATTTAGTAATATTCAATCATTTACCTTCAGTTTTCAACAAATTGGAAGTCTCTAACACAATATTTCGATTTACGGTGAATTTATGAAAAAACTTTTTCCTCATGTCTGGGCGGTAACTCTTCCGAAAAAATCAGACATTTTTTCGTCCAAATGTCGTAATGTTTGCACCATTTTAAATTAGCCGTTACATAAAATTTTATATATGGAAATGTGCGCAATTTCATGTAGAATATCTAGTAAAATTCAATCAATTACTACCTTCATTTTGCAACAAACGGGAAGTCTCTAGCACAATATTTCGATTTATGGTGAATTTTTGAAAACGGCTTTTTTTTTATGTCCCAGCGCGTTACAAATTCATGCATCATTTTGTGATAATATTTTCTCTGTGTTGCCTTGATCGTTTTACAATGTGTTATATACAAAAATGATCACAATTTAGTGTACAATACAATTAAAAAAATTTAACTCGTTAGCTTTAACAGTTTTGCTCACAGTGCGATTTGTATACAATTATATATGAAATTTTTTTTTTTGCGCTGTCATATATCCCAATATCTATATATGATATTGATTTTTTTTTTCATTTCTGATGGCATACTAAACTTCAGGCAATGACAAAAAAAGGGAGACAAAAAATGAACTCTTAATCTTGAAAACTATGCGTGCTGTGATTTTTTGAAAAAAACATTTTTTCCGCTTCGGCACTCACTCGCGAACGCCGCCAGCATATGGGAGACAATTTTTAAAATACCGCTTCGGCTTTTACGGGTTAGATAGTGCTACATTTTTTTTCAGGCAATGCTTTTGCCTACCAAAACATTTGGCAGTCTGCTCATTAGTCATTATTCGTAATTGCTTGACTTGCGATGCTTGTAAATCGTAGTTCCCAATCATGCTCGACTTCAAGCCTTGTTGTTTATTAACCCTTAAACGCCGACTGGACGTATTTTATGTCGACATTTTTTGTCTCTCGGGTGCCGACTGGACGTATTTTACGTCGACATACAAAAGTTTTTTTAAAAATTCGCGGAAAAATACTTTTAGGCCTACCAGCCGAAAACTCTTGAATCACGCGCCTTGGGGGATGCTGGGAGTTCACGGATCAAGGTGTTGTTTTGTTTACAATCGTTACGCAGGCGCGCAAGCGCGAATTTCTTTCTTGCCGCACTAAAACGTATCTGTGACACATCTCGGAAATTATTTCGTCACTTTGACATAATTTTTTTACCATTTTAAATTAGCCGTTACATGAAGTATTATATATGAAAATGTGCGCATTTTTATGTAGAATACAACACAAAAAGACTCATGATTGTAGCTTTTATCAGTTTTGAGATATTTTCATATAAATAACGATAAGTGTCAAAATTTCAACCTTCGGTCAAATTTGACTCTACCGAAATGGTCGAAAAATGCAATTGTAAGCTAAAACTCTTATATTTTAGTAATATTCAATCATTTACCTTAATTTTGCAACTAATTGGAAGTCTCTAGCACAATATTTCGATTTATGGTGAATTTATGAAAAAACTTTTTCCTTACGTCCGCGCGGTAACTCTTCCGAAAAAAATCATACATGCGATTGTGGTAATGTTTGCACCATTTTAAATTAGCCATTACATAAAGTTTTATATATGAAAATTTGCGCAATTTCATGCACAATACAACTAAAAACAACCCATGGTTGTAGCTTTTATCAATTTTGAAATATTTTCATATAAAAAATGTGACAAATTTTCAACCTTCGGTCAACTTTGACTCTACCGAAATGGTTGTAAAACGCAATTGTAAGCTAAAACGCTTATATTCTAGTAATATTCAAGTATTTACCTTCATTTTGCAACAAATTGGAAGTCTCTAGCACAATATTCGATTTGATTTATGGTGAATTTATGAAAAAAATAACATTTTCTTTACGTCCGCGCTGTAACTCTTCCGAAAAAATCATACGTGCGATTGTGGTAATGTTTGCACCATTTTAAATTAGCCGTTACATAAAGTTTTATATATGAAAATGTGTGCAATTTCATGTATAATACAACAAAAAATAGTTGAAGGTTGTAGCTTTTCTCATTTTTGAAATATTTGCATATAAATCTCGATAAATAGAAAAAAAACCATGTTCGGTCAAATTTGACTCTACCGAAATGGTCAAAAAACGCAATTGTAAGATAAAACTCTTACATTCTAGTAATATTCAGTCATTTATCTTCATCGTGAAACAAATTCAAAGTCTCTAGCACAATATTTAGATTTATGGTGAATTTTTAAAAAAAACTTTCCTTCCTTCCGCGAGCGGATTCTCCGCCACAAATCTCCGAAATGCGTAAGTCCCATTCTCGGAATATTTGCCCCATTTCATATTAGGCATTTCATAGAGTTTTATATATGAAAATGTGTGCAATTTCATGTAGAATAAAACGAAAAATATTTGAAAGTTTTAGCTTTTCTTATTTCCGAAATAATTGCATAAAAAAAATATATATAAAAAAAATTCGACATTCGGTCAAATTTAACTCATCAGATATGGTCAAAAACTGCACTTGTAAGCTAATATTCTTACAGTATAGTAATATTCAATCATTTGTCTTCATTTTGAAAGAAATTGGAAGTCTCTAGGACAATATTTAGATTTATGGTGAATTTTTGAAAAAAAATAATTGTTTACGTCCGCGCGTTACGAATTCATGCTTTATTTTGTGATAATATTTTCTCTGTGTTGCTTTTATCGTTTTACAATGTGATATATACCAAAATGATCGCAATTTAGTGTACATTACAACGAAAAAAAGTAACTTGTTACCTTTAACCGTTTTGCGCACAGCGCGATTTGAATACAATTATATATGAAATTTCATTTTTGTGCTATCATATATCGCATTATTTATATATGATAATGATAATTTTTTTCATTTCTGATGGTTGCATACTAAACTTCAGGCAATGACAAAAAAAGGAGCCAAAAATGAACTCTTAAACTTGAAAACTAAGTGCGCTGTGATTTTTTGAAAAAAATATTTTTTCCGCTTCCGAGCTCACTCTGAAACGTCTCCGGCACACGGGAGACATTTTTTTTTTTACCGCTTCGGCGTTTAAGGGTTAAGCGACAATATTTTCTTGGTAGTAATTCATAATCAAATTAAAGGGTTTTGTGATATCGACAGCCCCTTGGTTATCCTTAATATCGGGATTCTTTCCAATCTTAAAAGGCATACATTTATGAGGATCTACTTTCAATGGGTATTACAGTAACCTCCCCGTTAACACGAGTTCTGTTAACACGATTTCGATCTTACACGAGTTCAAAATCATACAGAAAAATTCTGCTAACACGTAATATTCGATGTTACACGATTTGAATTTTCCGCTGAGAGCAAGAGCGCGGGAGGTGTGGCGAGAGTCTGACTCACCCCACCTTTCCTGCACTCTCTCTCTCTTGCATTAGACATCCTAGAAGCCAAGGATCCCAACATCAACAGGAGTGCTACAATAGCTAGAAAGGTGATGTCGGAACTGAACTGCTACACAGTAATGCTTGAACAAAAGAAGAAGAAAACAACACAAACAAAACTGAGCCAGTTTTTTATAAAAAAAACAGTTCTGGTTGAGGGAAGAGAGAAGGCCGAGGGAAGAGAGCAGGGTGAGGAGAGAGAGCGGGACGAGGAAGAACAGTGGAGTGAGGAGGGAGAGGGGGGTGAGGAGGGAGAGGGGGGTGAGAAGAGAGAGCGGGACGAGGAAGGACAGTCGAGTGAGGAGGGAGAGGGGGGTGAGCGTGGGGACTGGAGTGATGTGTCATAGTGTTTACTAGTTTATGTGCGTTACAACTACTGAACAGTATTTTCTTAAATAAATACAACTAGGGTAAGAATGTGTGTTTTTATTGTTTTTATGACCTTTAAATATATATAAATATAAAAAATATATAAATAAAGTATTTTTTTCTGGCAAAATCCCAAAATAGATTAAGTTTCCCATTGCCCTGGAACATTAACCCCCTTATTTCCATTATTTCTTATGGAGAAATACTTCCCTGTTAACACGAATTCGGCTAACACAACATCTCCAGGAACGTAACCCTCGTGTTAACGGGGAGGTTACTGTACTCTGCCAATAATGATGTCTGATGTCACACTGTAGAGCATACAGCAGCTATGAAAAGTGCCCCTATTTTACAACAATAATTTGAGAGAAAAAATTTTAATATCATAACACTTATTGAAAGATTTTAAAGTGATTTTATATACAGTATCCAGTAGACTGTATGATTTGTTTAAGTCTGTTCACGGCCAATAGCTAGTGACGTAACCAAGGGAATTTTTCTCAAGTTTATGATAACCTGACATAATTCGGCTTATTTTAAGTGTTTTAGGTATCTGCTGAGAATTAAGCTTCATATTCAATGTTATTCTTATAAGCATCAATAATTATGTTTACTCCTTACAGTATATACTATGTACCTAGCCTAGCCTATGGCACTCAGTCAACCATCATATTATGGCTGAATTGGGTGTACGTAAGGCAGTTATTTTACTACAGTATATATTTAAAAATGAAAAGTGCGTTGAATGGTATGTTATTTAATACTGAACTTATTTAATTGTAATTTACAGGAAGTCCCCGGGTTACGACGGGGGTTCCGTTCTTGAGACGCGTCGTAAGCCGGATCATCAAAAACCCTAAGAAAACCTTACTTTTAATGCTTGGGGTGCATTGAAAACTATGTAAACTGCATTCTCATTGCATTTTACATAAAACACCTTAAAATATTGATTATTTTGCATTTTTGGTGTCATATTTCATCTGCCAGATCAGCACTGTAGGCGTCGTAACCCTGGAACATGCGTCGTAACCTGGAAATAATTTCTGATGAATATAATTGAAAAGCGCCTTAACCTCGGAACGTCGTAAGTCAAACCCATCATAACCCAGGGACTGCCTGTATATGTATTTATGGGTAATATTTAGTATAAAAAGGCAAGGTTAGGGTAGTAATTGGTGGTCAAGAATGATTAATCCATTTTCCGTTATTTCTTATGGGAAAAATTCATTCAGATCTCAACCAAATTGCATCTCGTCACTCCTTCTGCAATGAATTAACATCGAGGTCCGGGGCTCAACTGTATATTAGAGATCATGAGTGCCTTTACACTGAACAATAAAGATGTTTATTTTCCTGCCGGTTATACTATAATTATTCACTTAAAATTTACAAATTTTCTTGAGTAAACTCATGGAATACTACATAATTAAACAAAACAGGCTCAAATTCAAAATTTACCAGATAGTAACTTACAAGCTAATAATAGAGTTATGATTTAGGAATTGCTGATTTATATCCTAAAAATTTACCTGTAGTATGGAAATGACATCATGCGTTTCCTACCTGCTGTTCCTCAATTGTCATCTCATTATAGATGTCAGATGGTATTGCAGTGGTTGACTCCATAACAGTTTTTGTTGCCCATCGATAACATTCAGGTACTAGCAATACTCGGAACCGCCAAAACTTCAGTGCCTTCACAAGGACAAGAAAAATACTACCTATTAATAGCATCACAACCATTCACTCTGATATGCAACTAATAAAGGTTGAAACAACTAAGAAACAACAAGTAAAACTGTGTACAGAAATTTAAAAAATGCAAAAATTTCATATTACCCTTTATGTTCCAAAGATATAAGCAATTTGTCCCTACATGTGTCTTAATCCCCTAAAGGGTAGAACTAGTTAATCTCTATTAACATTAGTACATAGCAGTGATAAGCATTAAGTGGGAAATCTACCTTAACTATGATGGGAGACAAGAACTAGTAACACTCCACATAGAAATGGGCAACACATGGCTTTTTCTTTGGAAGGGAAGGACATGGGTTCTAATCAGTTCAGCATCCTTATGATTAAGGTCCATAATGTAACAACCACTTCAGAGTTCTAGGTGAGGCTCCACCTCCTCTCCATTCTAACCTTAACCACTTTTATGGAATGTTGCCTAAGGCCCAGATAGAAGCACTGGTAGGCACAAACAGGTCACTCCTTAATGTCACCTTGCATTATAATCATTCCCCCTTCTGTCATGATTTTTGAGGAATCTGTTGTGATGGAACTCATAAACTGGGCCCATCTACAGAATTGTACTGTGCCTACCCTGCTGAGTAAGTTGGAATCCAGAAAACAACATTCACAAGAATTTCACTCCCCCAAACACAATAAGCACCTTTATGATTCGGAGCCACACATCTCTACAGTTGTCCCAAGGGAGTCTTACAATCAACAGAGGAGGGGGACAACAATAGCAGAATTCCTTTCATGGCAGAGGCATGTTCATTAAGGGTGGGGGGGGGAAGCCACTCCTGGAATGTCCAATAGGGCTTTGCAAGTCAAGGGTCATCTGTCACTGCACCACAGGCAGTTGAAGTCATCCCAATGGGTATACAGCATCATCTAAAGCAGGTTTTTCCACCATCAGAACTCCTTGGAGAAGTATGTACTGGAGGCTCCCCAAAAGGGAGCCAAAAAAGGGATTTTGACGAAGGAAAAATCTATTTCTGGGCAATTACCTCTGTCGCTAGTGAAATGTCCCTTTGATGCTCATTTCTAAGGTATAAATATTGCTATACATACCAGAGAAAAAAAGAGAAATGGTAGTGCCAGAGTATTCTGACTAGCTCACCTTTTAGTTAAAGGTGACGGTAAGGTATCTGGGGTGAGTGGAAGCCACTACCAGAGGTCCCTTGCCATTTAGTCTCTCTTCCTTCAAAATCCCCCGCCTACAGAGGAGCCGGACTAAAGCCCCGCTACCTGTTACTACTACGGACAGCTTCTTTGTTTTCATTCCTTTCGATAGCATTGTCGGCGCCACACACGTTTTTTACCTGTGCTGTGTTTTCACCTCAGTAATTTCTTACGCTTTGCAAGATGGAACATAAAGTTTCTGCATCCAAGTTAAGTACTGCTATTAATGTTTAAGATCAGTTAATATTGATCTTCGGCGATTTAGCAGAGTTATTTGAGTTTTTAGATGTTCGGTAGCGAGAGCGTCCTCGTCCCCGCGCCGCCATCACTGACTCGTCGACCGCATGGCGGTTATTCGCACACCACTGGTCCCCCATACCAATTGGGCTCGATTTACAGGTTAAGCAGTATTTTATCGCATTTTATTACATGCAGTTAGCTTTGGCATTTTATTTCCTAGTTCCTTCACGGGGAGTTTCCCGCTTTGACCACATGCTTCGGATCTTAGCCTAGCCTAGTCAGATCACGATTCCCTTGCGTTAGGAGTTCTTAGGCCCTCATGCCTTTACTTTAGGACCTCGTCCCTTCATATTCTTTTGTCCTCCACTCCCTAGTCGCCTGCCCCCGATCTTTTCGGCACGGCTTACTGACTAGCCGCTCTGAGTCGCTAGGCTAACACACCCAAATCTTCGGATTTGCGATTAGCCTAACCGCTCTACGACAACCTCTTTCTCTTTCTTCTTATTTTGTTTATTTCACATCTTCCCGTGTTAGGACAGCTAATTTTTATACTGATATTTATATTATATGTTGCTATTCTGCACGGCTTCAAGTTGGCCAGTTGGCCTTCTTGCGGTCGGCTGGTCCTTCACACTGCGTGTCTGTTCACCCGGCTGAGAGGGTCTCCAGTTGATCGCGTACGAGCCACCCTGCTACCGACCAACCACCCCCCAACCTACTCGTTCACCCACTTCGGTGGTGTGCGCTCACGCTATCCAGGTAGCCCACCCGAGTTTACGTAGAGCGGGGAGGGGACACTTGGAGTGGGGGGGGATACACTCGGTGCGCAGGCCTGCCGTACTCAGCCGCCCCACTATGGAGTTCAGTGACACATCCTGCCCACCCGAGCCATGGTTGGCCACCAGGCCCAGTAGAGCGGGATACCCCCGACCCTCCAAGTAGTACATCCCCCTCTCTGTCTGTTATGCCTCCCCCTCCCTACCCGCTCCGGCGGCCTCAGAGCTCCGGCGTTGGGACTCGATGCATCCTCAGACGTAAGGCTCCGGCCTTTTCGTGGGATACCTTTAATTTTGCATCTGTCATAGCATACATATAATATTAGATTTCATTACGGAGGAGTTGCTACTCCCCCAACGGAATTGTCGCCCTGTTACCTCAGCTCCTCAATCCTGTTTCTATCTTTGTTTGTTACTTACTCCGGTGCCTGGGGACACCTTGAGATCATCTAATCTATTAGATTCTACTCCGGCGCTGCCGGAGTTCTGTTGAATTCAGAGCCCCCTTGGCCCGCTCGTGACATCACTCCAAGGTATACAGGCCCCGGAGCTGGTAGTGACAGGGTGGCATTTATCGTATATAGATATATTTCTGGGCTCAGCTCTGTCGCTCCGTGAAATACATTCCTTTAGCGCTATTTCTAAGGTAAAATATTGCTATAATAGGCATGTCCAATTTAGCAGTTCTCTGGTATTATAGCAATATTTTACCTTAGAAATAGTGCTAAAGGAATGTATTTCACTGGGCGACACAGCTTCCTTGCCCAGAAATAGATTTTTCCTACGTCAAAATCCCTTATATATAGTATATATATATATATATATATATATATATATATATATATACATATATATATATTATAGATATATATATATATATATATATATATATATATATATATATATATAAATATACCTGCTACCGCCGGAGTTACTCCGGCAGCAGTATCATACCTCACAACCATGGAACCATTCTGAAGGTTGTTGATGATACTCATGTCTCATTTAACTTACAGGTTACCTATTGTCTACAGGAGGGCTGCAACGCAGTTCTCCAGGACCACTGCGGCCATGAAGTTTGCCGGACCCACACCGGATGTGCGGTGAGGGTGGAGGACTTTGTTGTGTGGCACCACAAGAACTGCTCAGTGTGCTACATCCTAGTCAACGAAGCCACCACCTAGGTAGGTGGCATTCTGGGCTGTATATAATGATACAATGAGATTCATTAAATTGCATTCTTGATATTGTACTAAGTTAAGTCTGCCTCTAGTATTAAGTACTAATATTAACCCCTTTTTACAGGGCCTGGAAGCGGTCTGGACTGCAGCTCTAGCCACCCTGAAGACCTGGGTTGGAGGGTTCGGGAGGAACTCTGCCAAGGGGCAACCCTATATCCTGGCCCAGGACATGTCCACCCTCATCTTCCCTGGGGCGAAGAGAGGTTCAGCGGTGGATCCCAAGATAGCTGCGCCCCTGATCGCCGAAATCCAGGCCGCGGTTGCACTTCCGGAGGACGGAGGAATTGCCGAGGAGGTCACGGGGAACGTTGCAGCCCTTGATTTGGATTTGGAGCCCATGACTGTTGATGGCATGCGCAATGGTAAGGGTGTTGGTGAGGCAGACCTTGTAGGGGCTCAAGGGGTTTCCTTGAGTTCCTCCTTAACTTCTACCCCCTCTACTTCTACTTCTTTCCGGGGATTCACTGAGAAGTCTCGGTCAGTCAGACCAAAGATTTCCTCAGTGGTCCCCTAAGACAAAACTTCCAGACTTCAAACCCAAGACAAAATCCCTGCCAAAGAAGTCTATTAGCAGCCTTGTCACTAAGCCATCAGCTCACCATCCCGGAGCAGACAAGGCAAGGGCTACCCCGTCTGATAAGGTGTCCAGACCTAAACCTCGGAGGGAGAAAGCTCAGTCTTCCTCCTTTGATCCTGATGCCTTCTTGACTAGTATCTTGCAGCAGGTGGGCGACGTTGTCGGGAACTTGGTCCAGACCAAGTTCCAGGAAATGTTTACCCAGCTCTCAAATACGGTAGAAGCATCGGGCCATTCCATCCTGAATTTTCCTGGTATATGTCATAAGACAATCATTGTTTCTCCTTGTCACTATAGCACCAAATACAGTACAGGCAATCACCGGTTATTGGCAAGGGTTCCATTCCAACTTCTTGATGATAAACGAAAATTGCAGCTAATTGAAAAATGGCAATTTTTGGTGCCAATACAGTAGTCCCTTGCTGTATCGCAGTTCACTCATTGCGGTCTTAGTGCATTGCAACATTTTAAAATTTAACATATCTAAATTTGTATTGCCGATTTTTCACTATATGTATGGCAGGATTTTGCAGTATATTATTGTTATGTGTGGTAAAATAAGCATTTTCTGACCTAAATTTTTTATTTTTGTGGCAGAAAAGCATTTTTTAGCATAAAATTTTATTTTCATGCTAAAATAAGCATTTTTTTAGCCTAAAAAATTAAAAACAATATTTATATTTCCCCTTTATTCCCTTTGTTACAATCTGTACTTCTGTATGCAGACAAACTGGACATTTTTCCATTGTTTTCAATGATTCAATAAATATTTGATAAACCTGTTTGCAAATCTTCTTTACCTAGTGCAGAATGCAATCACTTTTTTTTTTGGAACCAAAATAAAATGTATGTAGCTACGTACGTAGAGCAGACGAGTACAAACATTTGCATGTATGTTAAACGCACTACGAATGCTTCTGCTGGAGCTAGTTTGCCCACACTGAGATTGTAACACAGCACACTATTGGCTGATGGATGGGAGGTGACCAACCAGAGCACCATATTCTGTATCCTGGGCACTGATTGGCTGAGTGACTGTAGCATCAGTCTCCTTTGTCTCCTGCTCAGCAACATCTCGCCATGTCCATTTTACATCAGTGCCCAATCGCTGTGCTTAGTGTTGCTCTGTAGTGTTGTGTTTTTGTGAAGTTTATGAGCTATATTGAATTTACTTCAAGCTCTATGATGCCACCCGACCATTCTGCGCCTTTTGAAGCTTCTGGCATTGAACCCATGCGCCAGAGGAAGATGCTTACCATCGCAGAAAAGGTGAAACTCCTTGACATGCTCAAGGAAGGGAGAAGCTACGCTGCTGTAGGCCGCCATTATGGCATCAATGAATCTTCAGTTTGCTACTTAAAGAAGGACAAAATGACAATAAAAACACACACAAACACACTAAAAGAACAAAACGGGCAAGAACCGGGGAAAAGGCCAAGAGAAGAAAATAAAACCCAACTCTCGTCCAGTTGGTAAAGAAAAGACTGGAGTAGATGTTCGGTGTTTGACCACTCTTCACCCTATCTACGCATGCGTTGCCAGATACCACAAGATTCCTTGCTTTCATCTGCTTTTTACCGGATCCAGCTAGGCGCTAGAAATGATCCTATTGTTAAGGCCAGGGTTTGTTCGCGTATGAACAAATGGTTATGAGGAAGAAAGCAATATTGTCTTTTAACAAGACTGTGAAGAGGATGGTAACTCCCCACAATAAGGCCATTGTGAGGATGGAGTCTGCAATGGCCCTGTGCATCGGTGACTACAGGAAGAAGAATATCTCAGCAGATACCAACATCATATGCACGAAGGCCAAGAAACTGTACAAAACTTTTGCTAAAAGCAGTGACATTCGCAATGATGAGAACTAGGACAGCGACAATAATAATGATGACCCAGAAGCAAGACCATCAAGTGCTTCTCTCATCAGACCAACCACACTCAGTGTCAGCAAGGGCTGGTTTGACAAGTTTCAGAAACACTTTGGACTTAAGAGCATTTCTCTGAATGGAGAAGCTGCCTCTGCGGATAAAGCTGGAGCCGAGGAGTACGTGAACAACACTTTCGAACCATCATTAAGGAAGGATATTATAAGCCTGAGCAAGCTTTCAATATGGAAGAAATGGGATTATTTTGAAGTGAATGCCATTTCACACTTTTATTATAAAGGACGAAGCCAAAGCCCTGGGATTTAAAACCCAAAAAGATCGTGTAACAATGATCGTGTGGGGGAATGCTGCAGGCTTTATGATAACACCAGGGCTTATTTATGAGTAAAAAAACACAGGGACCGCTTTATCTGGCAGAGAAAGGCCTTAAATTCAAAGTTCTTCTGACCATGGACAATGCAGGAGGCCACGCTGTTGATCTTCATATGATGGTGTGCAGGTAGAGTTCTTGCCGCCGAACACCACTTCACTGATTCAACCCATGGATCAAGGTGTTATCCGCGCTTTTAAGGCACTCTATACGCAAAACCTCGTTGAAGCTATGGACTCTGATGAAGACTTTTTGCTAAAGGTGTACTGGCATGACTAAACCATTGCATTGTGTCTCCACAAAGGAGATGAAGAAGGAAACTTTAAATGCCAGCTGGGAAAATTTGTGGCCAGAAGTGGACCACAATTATAGGGGATTCTCTCCTGATGAAGTCCATCATTCTACGATAGATAAAGCTGTGAAGCTGGCAAACTACTCGAAGAGAGGGCTTTAATGATACGATGCCTGATGACGTTAATGACCTGATCAATGCCCAATCACAACCATTGACAGATGATGACCTGATGGCGATGAAGTCAGCAGGCGAAGAAGAGGAAAAGGAACAAAATCAACTAGCGGTTGAAGAAAAGGAGATTGGCCTAACACTTGATCACCTCGCAACCATGGTCAGAATGGCCAAAGAACTTCAACGAGTGGCAGAAGAATGGGACCCTCAGATGCTCTGTTCATTGCAGTTCTCCAATACAATCAAGGTTGGCATTCCGGTTTATAAAAACCTTCTTGGCCAAAAGAAAAAGCAGCACCAGCAACTCCCCATAATTATGTTCCTCATTTGGAAGGAGATGCCAGTTATACCTATGCCTTTAGTGAAAACAGGAGTTACGGACGAGGGTGAGGATACTGCACCACTTAATGAAGCGCCTGATGAAGTGGTGCCTGACGAAGAGCTGTAATGCTCTTCTTGGCAGTGCAGTACATACATTCATCTCATCGTCATCAGTACTGCACACCTCATTCATCGTTCACTTCAACATTCAAGCTGTAGTATACTCAGTGGTGAGTACCTAAATAGAATATTATTAGTTCAAATTAAATTGATCTAAGACTGTGGGAAAGTTTAAGAGCATAGGAAGTGTTTATCGTGTGGGAAAGGTTGTATTTAAATGTTTTTTTCCTTTACAAAGGTAACCATATTCAACAAAATAAATAAAAGAATAAATATTTCACAATAAGATACAACATAAAAGATGAACAAAATATGTAATATGTTACTGCAGGGAGATAGAGAGAGGGAGCGTTTAGTATACGCATTGTTGAAGAGAGGAGGAGAAGAGACAGTAAAAACATAACTCAATGTACATAAAAGCAGTAGCAATTCACATAAAGAAGTCTCTTCAAAACTTTTGGAAAAGACACAGAATCGCATTTCGTTTGTTTGAAATTTCACATAATTTACTACAGAAATGCATATTATAAATGTTGTAATTACAGTATATTATCATTATTATGATGCCCATTTGATGGTTAAATAAAATAGCTACGAATTTTACCATAAAATCTCTCTCTCTCTCTCTCTCTCTCTCTCTCTCTCTCTCTCTCTCTCTCTCTCTCTCTCTCTCTCTCTAATTGATATGTATATGTACTTCTTGTCCATTAGACTTCTTGTGATGAACATGGATTTCTAGGGGTTGTCTACCTACCTGCCCCTGCTCCTCACCCCTGACCTCTCTCTCTCTCTTTTACAGTAAATGATTTTAAATTGACTAAATTTTACCTATACCCTCTGCAACATTACATACGCACATATTTTCTTCATTTGATTGAATTGTGTACCTTAGTTATGACTGTGACGTATGAGGTACTAAAGTTTCATGGCAACCATTTATTTCTTTTTTAAGGGTAATGTATTAATCTAACTTTTAAATGAAAATACAGTAACTCTAATTTTATTTGAAAATTAGCTTAATACTTTGGAAGCATAATTATGGCCATATTTAGAGTTTAAACTCTAGAAATAATCATTTATGAGCATTTTAGTGACCATATCAATCTTAAGCGAATCTTCAACTTGTGCGAGGGGTTCTGGAACCTAACCTCTCATAAGTTCGAAGTATTACTGTTGTATTACGTAATAGTTATTAAAAATTCTAAACAAAGCATACTGATGCCCAAAAATCTAAATAACATTTTACCTCTATTAAAGGATAATCTGAAGATTCTCCATGGAAGCAAATGTAATTGTCAAGATGACTCCATCGGTAAGTTTCAAGCCTCTCAGTACGAAACTCTACCCAAGAAACTTCATAACTAGTCATGTATGGCGACTGAAATCTATACTTGTACTGACGCTTCAGCTGAGGATGAGGGTGCCTAAAGGAAAACAAAGCCGGGTTACACAATAAAATAAAATTGACAAAATGTATAATTTAGAAAAAGGCAGTTTATGCATCACAAAATTATTTCTTGTACGGCATTAGCATTACATACAGCCAAATGTCCTACTCATACCTGTTCTCCACCATAATAATAGCTTAGAAAGTCAGACACAAAAAATTAAATTTTATGTTTAAATGAAACTAATGGGAAAACTACAGTCATGTTTAATTAATTTCCACATTTTTCGCATATACTACCCACTTTTTTTATTTCAGTCTAGAGTTCTCTAGAGGTTGGCAACAAAAGAAACAAATTTTAACCAAAGTACTTGAATTACATCATACAATAAATTAATACCCACAGGGAACAAGCTCCTACACAGAGCATAAAAACTTTAAAGAAAAAACATTCATAAGAACCAGTCCTTGTATTGTACATGTGAACCAGTAGGTAGGACAAAAACTTTTCCCTTTGAACAATTGGTATTCCAGTCTCCTGGCAATTTTCCAACTAGTGCTGACGTAAGATTAACTATTTCCTGGTGCTTGTGTAAAGTTTACAGATTTATCCCCAAACCAGCAATGAAAATCCTTTGGTGGTACAATAACAAACTTGGACTATTTTCACAGTAATACTTGAACCTTCAAACCACAAAATACACAAAGTATACTAAAATTAAGAAAGAAAGGAATGAATAAGTGAAAAATGCAAAGAAAGTGCAAACCAAGACCTGGATAAAACTGAGAGTACAAACTATTTGACAAACATGTAAAGCTACATAAGAGAAAAGTTTTAGCAAAGGAAGACACTCATTTGCAAGAATTTACTCATCTGACAAGACCACTTTCGAAAAAATGTCATGAATGTCAATCACTACCTCATCTGTACTTAAACTGGCCGATTGTTGTACTTTTCACTGCCTAAGGCTAGCATAATTTTGGAACAAAATGATGTCATCTTAAAGGTGGGAAAGTTCTCACAGTGGCTGATGTTGAACCTTTTTAGTTCCAGTTTGCATTCACTGGACTAGCTTGGTTGTCACTTCAGGTAAATAGATTCTTATAGGCCAATTTATTTACACACCTTTAATGATTTATATCAACTGACTACTTTAAAGATGGGTTCTAGAGTAAAAATATTAAGGCAGTATAAAATTTTTCTTATCTAGGGTATGCGACTGACAACAGTGGTATAGAATGAATGAATGAAAAGATGAAATTTGGATAATATGGCTATGTACTAGTGAAAATGTGTGAGGAACATCTGGTCAGAAAAAGATTAGATACGAAGTAACAGGATGAAGACCAGTAGGAAGGCCCAGTAAAATCATGGAAAATGGGGATAGCTGACAATCTAGACCTGATGGGGGTTCAGGCTAAAGTGTTTGCGATAATGACAATGGTTCTGGAGATTTTGAAAGTATGAAAAGTTCATGTCAGACATACACACAAATGTAGACAGAGTTTTATATCAGGTAAGTTATTAGAAATGAAGAAATGTGGAAGACAATTAAAATAGAAAAAAAACAAATATGTAGTATAATTCTACAATTAATAGAAGGAAGTGTACTCAACATAAAAAAATATTTTCTACACATGTAGACCTCTGAGTTTGAGTTTCACTTATTTCTTCCTGGCATTAGATAAAAGAATCTTAAATACAATGTCAAACAACAAACTGTTTTCATGCATTACAAATAATTATTTACCTTGGTCGATAAATAGTAACTGTTATTGTAGACCCACAGAGGAATATCTTGTGAAAGATTCGACCAATTGACAACCGATACTCTTGTGAAGATTCTGCTCGAGATCGTGTTCGCATAAGCGTTCCAAGTCCTGCATAACGTGGACTGTTGCCCATGGCAACAGGAACTTGTGATTGAGTCTTTTCTGGCTTGACAATGATTTGAAACCCCTGAAAGAAAATTCAAAGTTTTTTTTTTTTTTGTCTGTGTTCAAAAGACCTCAATACAAAGTCATAGAAAAATGTCTCTAACTTGTATGAGAAATTTTGAAAATAATGATACACGGAATAAATTGATGGAGTATCTTTTTCATACTAACAAACATGTCATAAAAGTTGGCTACTCTATAAACAAAGAACATAATTACAATTTTTTGGATAATATACACAGTGAAAAATCCCCTCAGTTGTATTTAAGTTCTCCTAGAAGCAGACTACAACAGGAATCCTAATTGGTCACCAGCTTTCTGAAAACATATCAGCAATTAAAAAAAGGTTCTGAACAAAGCCCTGATGAGGCCATATACCCACAATATGTGTATACTGACACAGGATGATATAAGTAAGAACAGGGTTTCCTTCTAACATCTGTGCGAGCTTCTGTTGAGGTTTGAATTTCACAACAAGCTTTCCTTTGATAAATGGGGTTAATCATGACAGAGCTTTTCTGTGTTGTCATTACCACACCAGCAACTGTAACCAGCCACAAAAAGTAATGGTGTTATATTTTTGTCAACCACTGCCCAAGCATGGCAGTCCTGCTAGCAACAGCCTAAAGGAAATCATGTTCATTATCCAAATTTGGGAACCAATGGAATGTATTCTGTCCCATGACATCATCATTGTTTAAACTACAAATAACTAGAAGTGGGTAATATTTACCTATAACTTTATAAGATATGTGAGCTGAATCATCTAATGCCATCTTGGTTCCCTGAAGAGAATCCTTTCTGACACATAGTCTGTCCATCTACAACATTCCTGGACTGACAACTTGCCCACAATGCAGTCATTGTTCATTAGCATTGTCTTAATCTTACAAAGTGGTCCATTATTTGCCTATCTCCTGGGCTGTTAAATCATGGAAGGTTTAAGGTGGATTCACAAGTACAAAAGAATGGTTGCTTACTTGACAGAGTCTGAAAAACATCTTTCAGTGGAAAAGTTGTTTACCTTAACGGGGGCAGGAATGTGTGCAATACTTATTAGTGCTGGGTGCTCTGTAGTTAAGAGCTGTGTGCCATTTAATATACAATGAATACAGAAAAATTCTGCAAATTGGTATGCAACCAACATCTGGAACTGTGTCAAACTCAGGCTTCTTCAGTCTCTAGAAAGGTACCATTACATCCTGGAATCCTCAACATGTTGAGGATTTACTAAAAGAGTATTGTCTCATTGTTTCATGTGTATCTAAATACTATGCTCCTTCCTCTTCCAACAAGTTGCTCAACCTTCTATGTACCCAGTTATCATGCCCCTGCTATGAAGTGATACACAAAAACATTGTTTGTTGCAATACTGGGTCTCATGCTCAATGCTGCAGTCTTAATGCTATGCTTTCAACATCATATCATTTTGATGTTATGCTCTTGACATAAGTATTTCTATCTTCTTGATGCCAGGTTCTACATATCACCATGACTTGCATTTGATGTTGTCCTATTAATTTTCTGTTTTTACCATGGTCTTCTTGATATCATGCTGTTGAAGATGGCATCTTGTTGCTGCTATCTTGACATGAAAATGTTCATACCACCATACCTGATGTTGTTGCTCTTAACATAGATTTCTGTGGAGTGCAAAATCAATCTACACATACACACAAACAATTTCCTTCCATACTTATTGTTCAATAAAAAACAGATACTGAAACTTATCATATTGAGTAACTATTTTGTTTTGTGCTGATAAATATCCTAGCAGACAAAGTTTTGAAGTCAGATCAGCCTGAGCTGTTGCTTGTAATCCACTGGTTAAATATTTAAAAAGATCATGAAACAAAACTATAGGTCCCACTTCCTACTCTGTAACTTATGGCACAGTACTGTACAAAATACAGTACTATGGATAGTCATTGTGCTGTTGGTCATAATACAAAATGCCACACAATTTTGTTTTTGAAAATCTAATTTAATTACTAAAAACCTTCTACTTTTAATTAACCTGAATATCAATTCAGGTGGGATGGACTTGAGATGATGAAACCAATGAGCTGACTGAAAACAATCTCAAGGTCTGCTTAAGCCTTCAGGGACTCATTAATAATCAGATCCTTTGATTTTCCAAGGTAAATAGGGAGTGGGATCACATGGTTTATAAATTGTATGCTCTGAGTGAAATGTCCTCCTAGGACAGTATGGCTGGGGAGTGGGAATTTACCTCATATGTAATGAGTTTGTATGCAAAATTAATTTTATTGTTAAAACTTAGATTTCATCATTACCACTTTAAATCAGCCTGAAAACCAGTTTAGGTGGAATGGACTGAGATGTTGAAACCGATGAATTACCTGAAAATAATTTGTGGGTGTGCTAGGTTTTGTGCTCATTAATAATCAGAACCTTCAACTTTCTGACAAAAAGGAAGTTGGGATCAAACTGTTAACAATTTGTATTCTATGAGTAAAATGTTAACATAAATATCCAAGCACAACTTTAGTATGGTTAGAACAGGAGACTTCCAAGTTTTTACTTTTTTATAAGGCCCAGTTTTCACTTTTCTCTGTTTAGACTTGAGGTGCATTCATACCTGTCCATAACATCACTTTCCCAAGTTTGTTGATAAGTTGCTGATATGTGTGGAACACATGTTGTAGATACATTTGTACAACTTTGGCAATGTAATGTTAGTAATCATGGTATGGACGAGGTAGGTGACAGGTTATGCAATAAGTTACAGAGTGGACATGAAAGAAAACTGATACAATGATTTATATAACCAAAGGAGTTGCTGTGGAACTCTAGTTTATACAAAAACAGGATGACAACAGCTGATGCCTGGTGGAGTTTCAAAGATCATGATGCTGGACAGAAACAATGTGGAAAAAAATATAAATGTTCATAATAGAATTTATTATTTGGATACTTACCTACTGTTAAATTAGCTATATCTCCCTGCCAATTAGGCGAGTCGGCATTCAAACAAAAAAATCGAATGGCTTCCCGGATGACTGTCTAGTTTACTTGTTCTCCACCAGGTGTGTTTTGAATGTTTTAGCTCTTGTCAGAATTCTCCTTGACAGCCCACTAAGTTGTGGGGAGGCTGGGTGGGTCTACTTTAACAGTAGGTAAGTATCCAAATAATAAATTTTATTATGAAAATTTATATTATTTGAGATGAATCTTACCTACTGTTAAATTAGCTGATTCCCACATTAAGAAGAGGATGGTGGGTAGTGCAGCTAGACAAAATTCCACTCAGCCATTCGAGCTACAGGTTTCTTATACGAAACCCAAAACATTCTCACCTGATCTGGAATCCTTGGTGGATTTTACTACCACCAGAAGTTGGATTCCATTCAGGGAGCAAGGCTCTCATACGTATGCAGCAAAGAGTAGCCTTGCGGAGAAAACCGCTTTGATTCAGCCAGCATGAAATGCAAGCGGTATGAGGGACCACTGTGCCTGGGTCCAAAAGCCCTATCAAACAACAGTCACTTAAAATGAATACCTTTACCATATAAAGGTACGCTCCTATACAAAATTTGTACCTTCACGCTCCCCAAAATATTAAAACCCCGGGATTTAAACAAAAGAGCCTAAATAATTGCTCTTTTTCGGTTCAGGAAAAGACTACCCACTACTAGTAACAGATTAAGGGCTTTACTGTTTTCAAACACAATTCTGTATACTCAGACAAAAACTGAATTGTACTTCTACTGTGACACATCAATCCTATTCTGGAGCGGCAAATTGACTTAACACTAAATGAAGTTGCAACTGCTGCTCACATTATGAATGTTTAACTTCAATAAGGTAGAAGATATGGAGCTAGTTCTCATAGACTAGCCTATCCATTATGTCAGAGAGGACCTTATGTTCCTTGACAAAGTTTCTAAAAATCATAAGACAAAAGGTTAACTTTGCCTCTTCCAGGCTTAACCTTCACAACTACATTCTAGGTTTTCTAAAACTACATAACAAAAGTTAACTTTGTCTAAAGTTTAACCATTGGCAAAGGTGTTATAAGTTTCTAAGAATCCCAACACAAAAGGTTAACTTTGCCTCTTCCGGGCTTAACCTTCACAAATACATTCTAGGTTTCTAAAACCACAAAACAAAAAGGTTGATTTTTGTCTCTTCCAGGCTAACCTTTGACCAAAACATCTGTTTTTCTTAAAACCACAAAACCAAAGGTTAATTTTGCCTCTTTGACAAAGATGTTCAAGGTCTTTAAAAGGATGATAAAAATGTTCTAGGTTTAACCTTTAAATTTAAATGCCCAACACGATAGATAAGTTTCCTCTTCCCTCCCCCCTCCCGAAAGGGTTAGATTGGAATTCTTACAGGGAACTGTAAAGCATAGCCTTAACATAACCCTCAGCTCTAAGGCAGAAAGCTAAAATAGCATTCCCTTAAACCCGCTTAAAGAAGGGTGTTGACAGCAAATTTACTTATTAACCACTGCTAAATAAAAGGTTTTACAGTAATTTCAGATCAAGTTTAGACCCGCATCTAAACTCCAGAGAGAGACTGATATAGAGATGAAGGGGCTTCAATCTCAACACCTTACAGTGCTGGTCCTTAGCAAGATCTAAAAGTACTTGATGCAATACTGAGGAAAGTACGTACGTATGGAACGATAACTCTGGAAGTAGACAGTGAAAAGTCTTATCTCCTCTAAACAGAAAACATTGATGTCTACAAGGTTCCAGTGCTGAAAATTCCTCCAGAATGGTACCCTCAGCAACACACAGACCACTGCTTCTGACCCCAGGGCATGGCAGTTTTAAATTAACGACAGATCCTATGATAACTTGAAAATCTTATTATTGGGAGGGGACATTCTAACCTCTCCAAGCAGTTAAGGAGATGCCTATGTCAATGGAACTATATGGAATTGTGTAGTAGAATTGATTTCTTCTCAACGGAAGAAAGAGACATCTACCAAGAGCATTGGAAATTCTGAAAAGTTATGCCCTGAGGCTACAAGGGCTCTACAGGAGACTAAGCAATTCTTGAACATAAAATTGCTCAATAGAATTCAGAGTAGATACAAGGGGCAGGCCTATGAGTCTGAATTAGGCAAAATTTAAGGAAACATCCACTGCTCAAGCCTGAGGGCCAACAAAGTAGTAGTAATCATTCAGCTGTCCCTGTTCATCTACCTGCTAGGAAGCTAAATGAGTGTTCCTTAAATCCACCCAAGTGCCAAATTTATGGATGTCAGGGCCCTTGTAGGCAGTTGTTCTTCCTGAATCCACAATTGCTAAAACACTGTCCTTCCACAGAATGGATGATCAAACCAATATGTTGTTTCATTTCACTCAAAGCAGCAAACTTCCCACCAAGACTTTGTTTCTGACCGGGAATAAACCTGCTAAGCATCCAGATGTCTTTCCACTGCCCTGACATATAAATAGTTTTACCACATGTAGTTGACCATTCTATGTTACATGAAAGGTTAATGACATTAGTTAACCCTCTTACGCCGATTGGACGTATTAAACGTCGAGTCAAAATGTCTCCCGTATGCCGATTAGACGTATTAAACGTCGACTCAAAAAAGTTTTTTTAAAAATTCACGGAAAAATACTTATAGGCCTACCAGCCGAAAACTTTTGAATCACGCGCCTTGGGGGATGCTGGGAGTTCACGGATCAAGGCGTTGTTTTGTTTACAATCGTTACGCAGGCGCGCAAGCGCGAATTTCTTTCTTATCGCACTAAAAAGTATCAGTGACACATCTCAAAAATTATTTCGTCACTTTGACATAATTTTTGCACCGTTTTAAATTATCCGTTATATGGAGTATTATTTATGTAAATGTGCGCAATTCAATGTAAAATAAAAAAAAAAATACTCATGATTGTAGCTTTTATCAGTTTTGAAATATTTTTATATAAATAACGATAAGTGCAAAAATTTCAACCTTCGGTCAACTTTGACTCTACCGAAATGGTAAAAAAACGCAATTGTAAGCTAAAACTCTTATATTCTAGTAATATTCAATCATTTGCCTTCATTTTGCCACAAATTGGATGTCTCTAGCACAATAATTCGATTTATGGTGAATTTATGAAAAAAAATTTTCCTTACGTCAGCGCGCTAACTCTTCCGATAAATTTTTTTGTGCGATTGTCCTAATGTTTGCACCATTTTAAATTTGCCGTTACATAAAGTTTTATATATGGAAATGTGCGTAATTTCATGCACAATACAACTAAAAACAATCCATGGTTGTAGCTTTTATCAATTTTGAAGTATTTTCATATAAATAACAATAAGTGCAAAAATTTCAACCTTCGGTCAACTTTGACTCTACCGAAATGGTCGAAAAACGCAATTGTAAGCTAAAACTCTTATATTCTAGTAATATTCAATCATTTACCTTCATTTTGCAATGAATTGGAAGTCTCTAGCACAATATTTCGATTTATGGTGAATTTATGAAAAAAAAAAAAAAAAAAAAAAAAAAAAAAAAAAACATTTTCCTTACGTCCGCGCGGTAACTCTTCCGAAAAAAATCAGAAATTTTTTCGTGCGATTGTCGAAATGTTTGCACCATTTAAAATTAGCCGTTACATAAAGTTTTATATATGAAAATGTGCGCAATTTCATCTAGAATACAACGGAAAATGATTGAAGATTGTAGCTTTTCTCTTTTTTGAAATATTTACACATAAATCACGATAAACCGAAAAAAACCACTTCGGTCAACTTTGACTCTACAGAAATAGTCGAAAAACGCAATTGTAAGCTAAAACTTTTACAATCTAGTAATATGCCGTCATTTATCTTCATTTTGAAACAAATTTGAAGTGTCTAGCACAATAATTAGATTTCTGGTGAATTTTTAAAAAAACTTTCTTTCCCTCCGCGCGCCGATTCGCGGCCGCAAATCTCCGAAATGCGTACGTCGCATTCTCCTAATATTTCCTCCTTTTCATATTAGGTGTTTTATAGAGGTTCATATATGAAAATGTGTGCAAATTCATGAAGAATACAAACAAAAATATTTGAAGGTTGTAGCTTTTCTTATTTTTGCAATATTTGCATATAAAAGGGATTTTGACGAAGGAAAAATCTATTTCTGGGTGATTGGCTCGTGTCGCCCTATGAAAGTATCCTTAATATCATTCTTTCTAGGTAAAATTAGCCTAAAATTACCAGAGAAAAACAAAATTAAGAAAATGTCAGTAAAACTGACTCGCTCACTCTTAAAAAGAAGTGTCGGTATGATATAGGGGCGAGTGTGGAACACTACCACGAGACAAACACCAATTAGAACTTCCCTATCAGAATCCCCCCAAGAGAGAGCTGATACCAACGGGCGATGCAGCCTCTACTACTACTACTAGAGGACGCCACGGACAGCAGCGCCCCTAGCGGTCATCCTTAATTTTTAGCGCCAGCGACAAGTCGCCATTTTCTTGTGCTCGTGCTTTTCTTGCGAATTATCAACTTTAACTCGTCTGAAATGGTAAAAAACTGCAATTCTAAGCTAACACGCTTACAGTATCGTAATATTCAAACATTTCTTTTCATTTTGAAACAAATTGGAAGTCTCTAGAACAATATTTAGATTTATGGTGAATTTTTGAAAAAAACATTTTTTTACGTCAGCGAGTTACGAATTCATGCATCATTTTGTGATAATATTTTTTCTGTGTTGCTTTGATCGTTTTACAATGTGTTATATATATAAATGATTGCAATTTAGTGTACAATACAACGAAAAAAAATGAACTCGTTAGCTTCAACCGTTTTTCGCACAGCTTGATTTGAATACAATTATGTATGAATTTTTTTTTTTGTCGCTACCATATATCCCATTATTTATATATGATAATGATATTTTTTTTCATTTCTGATGATTGCATACTAAAATTTATGCAATGAAAAAATAGGAGCCAAAAATGAACTCTTAATCTTGAAAACTAAACGCGCTGTGATTTTTTGAAAAAAATATTTTTTCCGCTTCCGCACTCACTCCAAACCCGCCTCGGCATACGGGAGACGTTTTGGTTTTTAGGGCTTAGGCGTAAGAGGGTTAAACTCTGTGTTGCATGACATGAGGGAAAAGACCAAAACTTGGACTTAGGTTTAAGAACCAAATGGACGATTCCTGGTTAAAGTGTCCCTCCTACAGTCCTGGAGCCAAAGTTGGTTCTGGATTACTTACAAATTTAATTAAAGTTATTTGTAAGTCCTAATTCTTACGCTGAAACCATACATTAATTGAGCATGATTATCTGAAAATAACCCATAAGGCCATGTTTCCTAATGAGGAAAAGCCCTTACCATATAGGAAGTTTCTTTCCGGTCTAAAATCTTCAAGCAGCACATGCCTATTCATCTTGACCAACAAGCATGCATAATTAAATATCATCCCCATAGATAAGAATGGGGATATAAAAAATTAACAATATAGTGCATAGAAATTGGGCCAGAAGAAGCAACCGGTCCTTGACCTTTAGAATACTATTGACAGAGTGAGCTAACTTGAATAACTGATTCAGTAGAAGTCGACATCATCTACCAATGGGCAACAAGTCCCTGACTTAACTTACAGAGGGCTGCACACTAACCCAAACAAAGTGCACAGAACAGCAATACCTTCTAGTAAAAATCCTTGAAAGAACTTGCATGACTGTGGATGTATGGTAAGTGGAATGAATACATTCTGCATGTGTACCACAAGTCTGACCATTCTTTGGAAAGGCACTAAAACCATGCTAGAAAACCAACAAGTATATGGGCAGACACTTACTGTTATTCAGTCTCCAAATTTCCAAGAATATCTCCAATTACTTATGGGTGTCTTCCTAAAGAATTACCCTTGGACCATCATTCCCTCTATATACAATCTCCTACTAAAAGAGACTTATGAGAGACCTCTGCTGAAGACAAGGGAAGCTATAAGAAGGAGAATAAACCAGTGGAGGACAATCACAAAGAATCACAACTGCCCTTCACCGTCTCCACCATATAACATACTGGTCGCAAGTCTCTCCATGTATGTTAGGAGGCTGCAACTGTCCATATCCCAGAACCTGAATCTGCACTTATCCCCAAAGGTATAAAATAAGACTACCAATAGATAATCCAGAGCTGCATAATCAGACAGGAAGTGAAAGTGTTCTCACTTCTTCCAAACAGAGTGAGTATAAGCATGAGGACATTACCCTGCAGCATCAGAAAAGAGTTACTTGTTTCCTCACTAAAACTCGCCCTGGGTTGGTGTCTCCACCTCTCTAAGAAGTCGCTGAGACGAGACAACGTATATAAAAGGTAATAACTCAAGCAGACTGAAAATCCATCAGCATGTCTGTCAGTCTTGAGTTCATTTCCCCACAGGAAAGAGAAAGAGAGCGAACCTCCTATTAAAGGCGGTTAAAGGACCAATGAGCATTGTACAGCAAAAGTCGGCCTTCGGCTCTCCGCGACTTTAAAAAACAAGATGACAAGCCAAGGCAGACAAAGGGAGATTGTGTCCGAGGACGAGAAAAGTTACGAAGTGCTCTCAAATTGGAGAAAGCGTTGGTTCTCTTCTCCATTATTTAGAGTGTGCCAAAATACACTAAGACAATTAAGATATATTCTCTATGTGGCCTCTATCCTCAACAAAATGAGGATACAGCAAGGCGTATTGTGGCAACAAACACCGACAGGCCCAAACGAGTTCCTCCAACTCCATTCAAACTCTTCTTCCGTCAGCGGGCGACGGGAGGAGACAGCTGGCAACAGGAGGTAAACAAAGAGCTTAAAGGATTGCTCTTTCTCCGCAACCCTTGGCGATAAAAAGCAACACTTGTCGATAAGAGGTGACAGCAGCTGAGTGCTGTATCGAATCCACGACGACTCATTGAGAACAAGACAGTTTAAGCGACTCGGGACTCGGCCAAGTCTGCACTCAGCACAAGTCAACTGCGTTAACACGAGTCAACAATGTCTCAACAGCAGGGTTCCCCGATGTATCAGACCAAATTATTGTACCAAATCTCTTCCAATTATCGTATTTTTATTAATAATCGTTTATCGTACAGATGGTCAAATTACCGAACTCGTACGATAATTATCGTATGTCTGGGAACCCTGGTCCGCAGTCCGTAGGAGTCGACAGGAGAGAACGAGGCGCCAAAAGTGGGAGGCGGTGGGAGAGGAGTTAAAACAACGCTCCCTCCTCGTCCGAAAGCGATCGTACATACTTGAAAGCATTCCTACATGAAACCAAGTAAGAAATCTCTGAAGCTAGAATATCTAACTCGGCGAGAACTGTAGATACTACAGACAATGTAGACTTGAAAGAGAAACATTAATCGAGGCAGTAGTGAGAGATTTGCCGATAGCCGAGGAGGAAGCACGCAAAGAACCAACACAAGCATTACGAAGAAAAAGGAATACGCTAGCATACAAGAATTTAGAATAACCAAAACATGAGAGATAAACAGTCGACTGAGTCGACATATCTAAACGTGTAAAACTTGCTACAGATATATTATCATCTCAAGAAAATGTCTACACCTGTATCATATATTATTAAGCCTATGCATGCTTCAAACTAGGTGTTGAAGATGACAGAATGCGCCTACGGAGCGAGCATTAACGCTTACCAAAACGGTACTTAGGTGAACTCTTTAACGGTCCTTTGGCGAACGCTTTAAACGAGATTCAGACCATGAAAAGGGCGAAGTAGGTATTGGAGGGCACAGAATCCCATCATCCCGAGAACCGACCCGGTTCCCTGGCAGTGGACGTTTCCAACTGTCGCAGGGTAGTTCTATAGTAGTACCAATCTATGTTGAGGGTTTTGTTGGGTCGAAAGTCATTTATGTGCGTTGCCAAACTTCCATTCTAAGGAAAATTTTATGGAATATAGGTCATTGTTATGTGCCAAAACTGAAGGGAATTACTCTGAAATATTTGCTAAACATGGTTTTTATGTATACAGTTGTCAATGATCAACATTCTTAAGCTTTTCAATATCATATTTGAGAAACGTGGCAAACATGTTGCCATATCTACAATCTCGATTCTCAGGTCAAGTATCGAAATCTGTATCTGTCAGTCAAGAACAATATATCCTTCGTTAATCTCTTAAGAATGGTAAAATCTTATAAGCTGAGGTCCTTTATGATGAAGGTAAAGATTAGCGGATGTAAATATAGTTGGCGCTCAAACACGTATGTTTGTGTGTGATTAAATGCTTAAAAGATATCTGTTATCTGAACTTTTCTATAAATTGAGAAATTTGAATATGAAATTTTTTTTTTCATCTTGGATGTTAATTTTTTTCCTTGTGTAGAACGTTCCAAGACAACAGTCAACTGAATTTGAAAAAAGAATATTCGGGGGATAAGATGAAAAAATCCAAATACCATTGTTAGGATTGAAATTGGTCTAGAGTTGCCAAACATCAATCTATTAAAATTTTAATGAGGTAAGGGGAGCAGTTTAGTAACTGAAATTGATAAATTTGCTCCAAAAATGATTGAATCGTAATTTTTTTACACAGGTCTCAATGACAATTGTGTTAAACCAGTCATTAATATTAACATTATAAAGTGAAGAAATGTGGCTTGGTATTCTCTGACCTCGTGTCTCGGGCCAGGCATAGGTATATTATGAGCTGTAGTTGCCATTATAGGACAATACAGCCTTTTGTAGTCACCATGGATGGTCAGAGTTCCTCATTGAGAGTCATTCAAGGACAAGCAAGGCAAATTATTCATAATGTTTTAAGATACTTCACAATGGAGAAACAGAACAGAGGACCCATTATTAATGTTGCAAATGCAACTCTTCGTACAGCTGAGCCAATAAAAGTTAGTAAAGCTACAGCTGAACGAATAAGTAAAGAAGCATGAGATTAGCAAGAATTATCTGGTAACCCAGTTTTCGATTTAAAGAAGAGGAAAAGATCGAAACCTGTGACTGGTTTGGATGACTTTGACAAATGTTTGCTTCGTCGAATAATTCTCCAATTTTATGATAGGAAAGAAATTCCAACCATTAATAAAGTGTTGTCTGAAATGAGGGAAAGAACAGGATTCAAAGGGGGTAGAGAATCTTTAAGAAAAATTGTGAAAGAAATTGGTTTCCAGTACGCAAAACTCGATGGTAGGAAATTTTTGATGGAACGATATGATGTGCAGTGCTCGCGAACAAGATTCCTAGAAAAAATGCAAAACATCAGGGAGAAAGGACGAAATGTAATTTATCTGGATGAGACTTGGGTTAATCAAAATTACACTGTAGGAAAATGCTGGAAAGATAATAAATCCGAGAATGCTTCTGGAATTAAAGTGCCGTCAGGAAAAGGTGGCCGACTTATAATTCTGCATGCAGGCTCTGCAGAAGGGTTCATTCCAAACGCTGAGCTCACATTCACTGCAAACAATGACGGTGATTATCACCGTCAAATAAATCACGAAGTGTTTGAAGAATGGTTTCGTTGCAGTTGCTCCCAAACATACCGCCAACTTCAATTATTGTGATGGATAATGCTCCTTATCATTCAAGGAAAGTAGATAGACTACCAACGATGTCAAGCAAAAAGGCAGTCATTACAGAATGGCTCATCTCTAAAGGTGCGAAACCAACAGAGAAAATGTTGAAGGGTCAACTTTTAGAGATGGTAAAGGTGTACTCAGTTAAAATAAAAAAACACTTTTGTCGTACAGAAAATTGCAGCAGAAAATGGACATGAAATTATTCGGCTTCCTCCCTACCATGGCCGATACAACCCAAAAGAACTAATTTGGGGCCAAGTGAAAAGTTTCATAGCAAAACGAAACGATTTTAAGATGGCAAACCTATCGGAACTTACTAAAGAAGCTCTGGATACTGTGACACCTGAAAATTGGGAAAAGGCCGTAAGACATGCCAGGCAATTGCAAGTAGAAGATGCAGCAAAAGATATCTTGACTGATAAATATATTGATTCATTTGTTGTAAGTCTTGACTCTTCTGATGAGGAATCTTCTGATGAGGAGTCCTCTTAAAACATCCCTCTCTCTCTCATCATTTTACGCTGTTCTGTACTGTTCTCTTTGAAAACCATTGTAAATGCATGCATCACGAGGTTAAATAAATTGTATCATTATCATTCTTATTTATTAGATATACTGTATTTATTACTTGAATGTTTCTAAAATAACGAAATGATTAATGTATGAAATTTATCATATTCATGATTTCCCTTTAGTTTTCTCTCATGTAGGTTGTTAATAAATAAGTTAATTGAAGAATAAAAAGAACTGTTTCATATCTGAAATTTTAATGCCAATACACACTATCTGAATAAAGGTCCCCTTTCACCAGACTCTGAAAGGAGGATAATCTGTACAGGACAGAGGTTAAGACCTAAGGGTAATGTTTACCTAGGGTGATTAGTAAGAAATACAGAGCTTTGACTTTGGCCGCCTCTACAAAGAACTTGAAGATATGGCAACGTGTGTTTTTGCTTTTAGATAACCCCCAAACCCTCACCTTAGATTGGTACTACTATAGGCTTGGGCTACTACAGACGAGGGCACCAACACCTTACTTCTAACAGGGAACGTGAAAATGAGCGCACACTGGAGGGATTCGGAACATTCCCGTCACGAACTAAGTTCAAATTGTATTAGAACTAAAAATAGGTTAATTTTATAACTTCTCGTTACGCTTTTCCTGAACCGAATGGGGAGTAGAAGGCGCAGCTACAATGGAAGTCAATACTAGCCTACTAAAATGCCTAGTCTCAGTAGGGATAGCCTAACAGGTTTAAGCCTTGATCTAACTAATTGCTTTGCAATGTATTAGTTCCAGTCTTCCTATATCTGACATATTCAGGCATAAATTTCTCAGAACAATTCCCTACATTCTTCACATCTAGTACGTAGTTCCAAAATCACATCCTGTACCCCTGCCAATACAAACAAATGTTGATAAACTTCCAACTTCATCATCCTGGTTACACCAAAACATTCCTACATAGCCTGATGTTATTGGTTTTACTTATGCTGGAAGATATCCTAGGAAAATGAAATTACAATACCTTAAACAAGTGTAAAACAGCCAAACTTCATAGAATACCAACAATCGCCTAGCCGCAATGGTGGCAAGGAGAATTCTGACAAGAGCTAAAACATTCGAAACACACCAGGTGGAGAACAGGTAAACTAGACAGTCTTCGATTTTTTTGTTTGAATGCCGACTCGCTTAATCGGCGGTAAGATATAGCTAAATTAACAGTAGGTAAGATTCATCTCAAATAATGTAGATTTTAATCACATACTACTGAAGAGTTAAAAAACCATCAGAAGCCAAGGTAACCACCTCAATCAGTGGATGTTCTTCAGCAGCTTACTCTTTTGGTGGATACACACCTACCACACTTAACAAATGTTGGATTTGAGATAAGCAAAAATGATATTGTTATGATACAATAAAGTTTGTTCATACTTACCTGGCAGATATATATATAGCTGTATTTTCTGAAGTCCGACAGAAATTCAAAAACTTCCGGCACACACAGTGGTCGGCCAGGTGGTTAGTACCTATTCCCGCCGCTGGGAGGCGGGTATCAGGAACCATTCCCATTTTCTATTCATAATTTTTATTTCCACTGTCCCCTGAGGGGAGGTGGGTGGGTACTTAATTATATATATCTGCCAGGTAAGTATGAACAAACTTTATTGTATCATAACAATATCATTTTGTTCATGAAACTTACCTGTCAGATATATATATAGCTGAATCCCACCGTTGGAGGTGGGAAGGGACAGAATAGAAGGATTTTGGGAAACAAATGCATGCAGATGATTTACATCTTGGTTCCACCTGTTAGCATTGCTGGCTTCGTGGTTATTGCCACGTAAGTCTGCTTGTGCTACTAGAGTTGCCAGCGAGGTAGAGACCTATATAGCTGGTGCACTCCAGATGATCTGTCAACAGGGGCGAGACCACGACATGACCAGACCATATTGACCATACCATGAGGGCTAAGAAGTAAAATAAATATATATATAAAAATATATATCACCACCTGACCAACCTAGCCAAAGTTAAGGTGTGTTAACTAAGGCTTAAGAGTTAAGAAGTCACCGTTGTCGGCGGCTCAACTACTAAATTAAGAGCTCTTCCTAACCATTTTCTACAGGATAGGATGAGTGGTACTTCTTGCCCCCAAGATTGTGTCTGCAGACACGTATGGCCCTAGCGAGCAGCAGATCTCATATGCCATCTTCACATCTCGCAGGGAGTGTGAATTGAACACAGAGTTGCTTCGCTAAAACATGGTACTCAGGATGTTGCTGAGTGCCATGCTCTGTTGAAATGCTTCCGAGGCCGCGCCCTCACCTCGTGAGCATTCAAATAAAAAGATTTCAAATCTTTGTGCAAACACAATGAAGGAGCTTTTTGAAAGAACTCCTTAACAATAAAGCCAGGGTGTTCTTCGATATGGGCAAGTCTGGTCTTTTCGGAACACTGCAGATTGTCCGTACGACTTCGACTTTCTTGAGTTTTATGTAGATAAAACTTGAGAGACCTGACAGGGCACAGGACTCTCTCTGGCTCCTGCCCAATAACTTGTGCCATCCTTGATTCCAAGCTCCTGGCCCAAGAACAAGACGGGTTTCCATTCTTAGGCCACAACGGAAGGCTTAGAGAACGCACCGCCTTGTGTTCTCTAATGCCAAAACTTCTGACGATGGCTGAAAACCTCACTAACCCTCTTTGTCGTATCTAGGGTGGTTAGAAAAAGGCCTTCCTGATCACGTGCAAGAAGTTAACAGGTAGGAGATGTTCGAATGCTTTGACATCAAGAACTTCAGACTATGTCTAAGTTCCATATTGAAAGCTTCGATCTGGACATGCACAGTCAGTCCGTCTGTACTAAAGTCAGGTGACCGACCAGTTGACCAGTCAGACGAATCAAGGACAGCAAGGCTGTACCCTGAAGACCATAAGGCACTATTCTTCGCTGAAGGATGAGTGTCTGGACTGCCTGGGCGATTCAAGCTAAGCAAACCTTGGGGGGTGTATCAACGCAACCCAACGTCGTTAGCGAATCAACTCCTGAGCCACTCCTGACTCGAGCTTCTGGTGCCAGGAGAAAGGAGCGAGGAGCAAAAAGGCGATTCAGTCCCGAAGGACGAATGCCTGACAGTCCAACCTGGTCTCATGTTAAACGATCATCGGGGGTGTATAAACGCAACCGACTTCGTCAACAAGAAACTCAGGGCTACTATATGTCTCCTGATCTCGCACGAGTGTCTGACTCCGAGAAAACAGGTGAGACAAAAAGTAGATGGTGAGCGAGTTTCGAGATTCCACAGAACTCAAAGATCGTGAAGGGCTTTGTTGTTTGACAGAAGCAAATCTCTGAGGCCAAAGGCCGTCAACAACATATTTGCGTATTCTTTAATAGTTGTGACTGCCAGCTTATCCCATTCTTCAAACGGAAAGGGAAGACGGCAATCTTATGCTGTCAACATCTCGATAGTCTGAACGTAGTCAGACTCAGAGCGGAGAGGTTATAGGTACCTTTCGTGTTAAAGTAGACCGACTCTCTCGGAAAAGGTCCTTGGAAGGACGTGACCTCTGTGAATCTAGGATCTTGAAGGCCAACATGGGGCGATTAGCGTCATTGTCGCTCCCTGTGATGGTATAAATCATCTTATTACATTTCCTAAGCATTTGAAAAAGGGGAAAAGAGACTAAACATCCATCCCCGTTCAATATCATAGGATGGCGTTTAATGTTACTGCTCCCGGATCGAGAATAAGGGAGCAGAGAAGAAGAAGCCTCTTCGTCCTCAACCTAGCGAAGAGATGAATGAAAGGACGTCCCTAAAGTCTCCATAACTCTCAACATACTTCTAAAGAAAGATTCCACTCGGAAGTCAGTAGTTGCTGCCGTCGATCGAGACGATTCATACGGACTTTTGCAATCCTGTAACGAACCTCTAGACTAGAGGATCGTTACATTCTACGCCTGTTGTTATAATAGGCTCTTTCTCGTAAACCCGAACAGGGACCGAGAGAAGATACTTCCTAAGATATGAGAGAGCTGTCGAAGATCAGAGTTGATATGGACCACTGGTTCCAAAAACTCGTTTCGAGGACTGGAGGGACGACTGAATTGCTTCCACTTCTTTCAGATTATGATCCAGGACATCTGAAACCCTCTCCAGATGTCCGGCACCTTCTTTCTATCACCTCAAGTGATACTTAACGCACCGAGAGATGTTCAGAATCATTCCTAGATCTTTAATAAAATTTCAGTTTCCCGGTAGGAAAAAACTGTAGAGGTCTGAATTGCAGTCTATTCAGGGAAACAAACTTCTTTAGGAAGGAAATGGTCCCCAGCAAGCTCATCCATTCCCTCACACAGTATGTTTACTTCCCTAATAAGGCTGCGCTTTGCCTAAGCAGGAGAGCATATAATAGTGCAATGTTGCGGTAGACTCGTAGTTCTATACCGTGCGGTAACGAGCACCGAAAGGAGTAAGAGATATCTCTGTAGAACATAGTAAGGCAAAACGAATGCAATGTTTATTCATTCATGTAAGAAATCCCCTCAATCTTAGGCTAAAGTCCGTGATTGTAGGGCAGAGATACAGTTAGTCAGTCAATCCCGCAGGAGAGAGAGAGACGTAACTGCCAGCACAGAGATACGGTTAGTCAGTCAATCCCGCAGGAGAGAGAGACGTAACCTACCGAGCATGACAGCGAAAGAGCTGGTACTGGCTCGTTTGGACTGGAGGAGAGGACAGTGACAGCAGCAGCTTACGATCGTCATCTCTTAACTTTATGCCTGGGTTGCCAGCTACCCTATTCTACGAAGAAATAGGTCCGTTATTTTTAGCATAAAGAGACTCTCAAGCTGGTATATTTAAGCGAAACAGAAAACGCTAAATATATAGATGCGTTTGTGTCGTCATAACACTACCATACAACGGTAAAAGATAAATCGGAAATTCCTGGAAGGCTGCAGGGAGTAACGATTAACTGTCCTTAAAATAATAGACAATAGACCTCTCGGTTGCCATCCGAAGAGGTAACTACAGCAAGCGTATATGACTTGAACCAACCAGTAGTAAAATAACGCAAGGCAAAATATGATATTATATTACAATAAAGTTTTTTCATACTTACCTGGCAGACATATATACTATAGCTGAATTCGGAAATACAGCTACATACATATCTGACAGGCAAGTTTCATGAACAAAACTCAGAGAATTGAAGCGGACAGATCAAGCTTCTTATGTTATTGGACATAAGCGTTCATTGACGTAGTCTACAAGTCTATTTCTTGTAGGAGTCTGCGAATGATGAATGAGAGCTCTTCCGAATCTTGTCAATAAGAGCTTATCCGCTTACGCAATATAAAGTTAATGAGAAGTTTGTCAATGAGAACTAATCCATTTACGGGACAAAGAGATATTTTGTCAATGAGGGGATACCCACTTACTTGACAAAACGATAGTATATTGTCAATGGGGGAAATTCACTGAATTGACAAAACGTAATCCAGGAAGTCGAGCATTTTATTTTCGATTCCTGTCTCAAACAAGGAAGGGGCAAGAATCCTGTTAAGAGACGGCTTACGACAGGAACAACGACGATGTTCAATTCGGCAGCGTATTCCTGACTAGGAACTAACAAAATCTATTATCTGAAAAGCCCTTTCAGATGGGCTAAAAAGCTTGCAAAATTATCCTGGGAAGAGGAAGAAACTCTCCAACCAGCTTCCTTTCCCGTATCACAACTAATGCCTGCTAAAGCTTAAAATTTATTGGCAGTATGGCAAAGGAAGTCCTGTCTTGCGCTTTCCTGAAGAGCGTCCTTTTGATGAGTGCCTTTGCAAGAATCCTACTGAACGTTGCCGAGAGTCCTGACGTGCAGGACGTCGAGCTTTTACATAACCCATAGCTGCCTTACCGCAAAGTCTTGACTGCCGTAGAGCAAAAGAGATCTTTCCTTGAGCTTTCCATAACTCCATCCAATCCTGGACTTTACGAAAAGCAATATTAACTGACAGAGACCTCTATAATTCACGAAACCCGTGGTCTTGCTGGGTTTCGAAAACGAAGTTGCCTTTTCACTTTAAGCTTCCTCCGAAGCACTGCTTACTTCACATTCTTCGCAGGCGAGGTAGAAGGGATCACCGAAGGTAGGTAAAAAATCTTTAGGCCCAAATCAGCTTGAAGAGTTAAAAGAAACGTTCAGCAGGCGACACACCTGGCGTGCGCTGGCGCCTGGCACACGCTCGGCGTCCACTGGCGCGCACTCAGCGTCCACTGGCTCGCGCTCGGCGTCCAATTGGCGCACGCTTGGTGTCCATCCGCGTGCGCTTAGCGTGCACCCGCGCACGCCTGGCGTCCATCCGAGCGTCCCGTTCAAGCCAAGCGTCAAAAGAAGCGTGCAGAAAAGCGTCACGCTCCTGACAGGCGTCAATGCAAGCGAGAGAAACTGCCTTCAGGGAAGAGCGAGACACATCTCGGAGAGAAAACCGACTGCACGAAGCAGTTTCAGGTGAAGGGTTGATCGTGTGAGAATACACGGGGCGAGGGAACGCCTTCTTATTCTCACAGCAACAAAGCTAGGACGTCCGCGCTCAAAAGCGTCCTGCTAATATGACTTGCTTTCCCTTTTCTCGGTGGAAAGACGTACACGAGTTCAGGCGACGTTCGCCTTCTTACTTCTCACTGCAACGCATGACGAGAGAGAGAGAGGACGTGAAACGTCCTCTTCTATAAAGCTTCTATTTAGAGGGCGCGAGTCCTTCCGAAAGCTCCAAACCCTGCGCAGGGAGGACGCTTCGGAGGACGAGAAGCAATCCTTCAGGATTCGTGCACGCACTTTGGCAGCCTGGGAGTATCTTCAGGTCTGCCGAAGGCACGTCAGATCGGTGGGAGTTCCTCGTAACCCTCCTTCGGCTTTCGACATGCTCTCTCCCTGTTCCTGGGAGTCAAGCAGAGGTCCCGGCCTAGAGGCGAAATAAGGCCGATCTCACGCACCCTCCACTACACAAGGGGCACTGTCAAAGCACTTAGCCACTTCACTTTTGCTCTCCAAAGCCAGCACTTTCGATTCTAAGTTACAAACCGATAGAGTATCAGAGAAAGGTCAATACCCTCTACAGAAACTGTTTAGGGCCCGAAGGCAACATTACAGGGTTAGGAGTAACAACTACAGAAGTAGCACTCTTCACCACAATGATAGGAGAGCAAGCACCTTAGATTCCAAGATACAGATGGAATCTATAACGTAAAGGGCATTACCTCACGAGACATATTTATAGCCCGTAGGCCATATTACAGGGTTAAGCAAAATAAAGTCTACAGGTAGGTTAGCCTACCCTGACTTTTGTTTACTGATTAATTGCTTACATACGAATCATACGTCTTCCTTACGGAATTAGACAAAGTCTCACACTCCTTACATGACAAATCTCAACAAAGAAGCAAGACCCATAGCCCTCGTGCATATCGAGTGCGGAACTACCGAAGCTTTCGGTAGCCACACCCTATCTTAGCAGACAACACCCTCTGAAACTAGCCTAACTAGATTCAGATATACAAAAATGAATCATATTCAAAACAATTTAAGATAGCGTATGCCTAGCCACAAATCCAAGTCAATAAATCAAAAGACAATTAGGATATTTAGCGGCAATGAAGTTTCCAAAATCCTAAGACGGAGGTACTGAAAACAGGTGTTTCCAGCACCGGTGACAGAAAAATTATGAATAGAAAATGGGAATGGTTCCTGATACCCACCTCCCAGCGGCGGGAATGGGTACTAACCACCTGGCCGACCACTGTGTGTGCCGGAAGTTTTTGAATTTCTGTCAGACTTCAGAAAATACAGCTATATATATATCTGACAGGTAAGTTTCATGAACAAAATATATTTTGTGCAATTAATACAATTGCTTCACTGGGGAAATAATTGGGTTTAAAAAGATGTTTACAAAAAAGTAAAACAGCATACTTTTTGGTACAGTGCAGCCAAACAATACAGAAAAAAGTTATCCGCAAAAATACGAACCCATTTCCTATTTCCGACTGGTTAACAACCTGTTAGCTACTTAGATGCAAAACTTGACCTAGTAAGCCTTCCTCATAAAAGTAACAGTTAAATTCTCAGGTAGAACAGCTGTTCCTTGTGCAGCAAGTGACCCAAGAGTTGATCCGAGTAACTGAGGAGTACCTGCTAAATGCAGAAATGGCTCATTTACCACTCACTGAGTAAACTTAAGTGATAAAGTGCTGAAATAATTAACGATTAATGGAAAATGAATCCGTAATTTGTGCTGGTACAGCAACTATCTGTAAAATAAACATACACAACCCACAAGCAGAGCTGTTAACAGCACCACAAGTTCATGAGAAATGAGATTATTGTCTGAGAAATACCTGTGGATCCAGATGGTGCCTGCATGGAGCAAATACTTGTCATCTGACACACAAAAGACTGGTGGATCTAGGAACATTTAAGATAAAAAATACATGCATATACTTGTATATGGTTAATGGGGTTGTGATGAAACAAACAAATGCCTAAAATGAATATATAATGCCCTCTAGTACACTTGAACATTTTAGTAACTAAAAATGCAAAGGATTCCAAAAATCAAAAAAAATATATTGTACCTGAGAAAGTCTCTGAGACACCAGCTCCAGGAAAACATCTTGGGTAGAAAGTGGCTTTCTTCCACCAACAGTTCTTGCATGTTCTGTCATATCATCTGGCAACAAATTGTAATCAGCAA
>NC_087210.1:28387174-28532174 GCF_015104395.2 Macrobrachium nipponense
GATCGTGGATATTGTAGAAGGATTTCGACCATAATCGTTTGCCAAATCGACGATACGAACGCCACGTTCATGCTTTGCTATAATTTCATGTTTTGCTTCCATCGAAATCATTTTCTTGGGTTTTTTCTTATCACCTGCTTTGTCTTCAGCTTTGAGACCCATGGTTAATAATAAAATAGACAAAATAACACGAAAAATAGGCGCAAATACAACGAACGCCATTTATCGGTCGCCTATACAACTAACACTCATCGCAAAATCGTATCTCAAATATTTCGTTGTACAGTGGTCCCCCCGCATTCGCGGGGGATGCGTACCAGACCCCCCCCGTGAATAGTTAGAACCCGCGAATGTTTGGAACCCCTATAAAAACGCTAAAAACAGCCTATTTTGTTAGTTAAAACTCAAGAAAAACCACTAAAAATTTTCATACTTGGTTTTTTTTAATTGTTTTATCACAAAAAGTGCATTTTATGATGAAATTGATAAAAAAACCCAGGAATTTGTGGATATTTCTCATAAAAAAATACCGCAAATGCGGGAATTTTCCGCGAATAATGCAGGGAAACGTTCCCGAGAGAAATCCGCGAATGTGTGAGTCCGCGAATCCGGAGAACGCGAATACGGGGGGTCCACTGTATATCAAAGCTTATATTTTCACTAATTTTCTGTTATATCTCAAAACATTCGTATATTAGGGCAATCGTATGTCAAGGTTCCAGTGTAATTTGATGAGAGAGAGAGAGAGAGAGAGAGAGCGAGAGAGAGAGAGAGAGAGAGAGAGGATTGAGAGAGAGAGAGAGAGAGAGAGAGAGAGAGAGAGAGAGAGAGACACGCCTTGGCAGCAACAATGGTCTCAGGGATTGACGTAACGTTTATTTTCTGAACAGATAGGACAGAGAAGTGTTCGTTTCATTAAACAGCCTCTGACTCATGGCAGGAAATGTTTTGTTGATACTAATATATAAGCCTATTTAAAGATACGTTTACTTTAATTAGTCTATATGATACGTAAATAGTAATCAGCTGTTCTTGTAGCCCTCAGGATTTGGCAAAATCACTCCAGGTTGTACATAAAACTTCAAGAATGTAGTGTCACCAGAGGATTACAATAGTTTTTACCTTCAAGAACCAGCATTCTTTTATGAAAATAACTCCAGGTTGTACATAAAACTACAGGAAACAACATGTAGTGTAACCAAAGGATTACAAGTAAGGTTTTTATAACTTTTTATTAGTTTAAGCCATATTTCCAAGCGTCATTCCGGCTTACGACAATTTTCGGCTTTCGACGCGTCTCTAGAACGGAACCCCCGTCGTAACCCGGGGACTGCCTGTATATATATACGTATATATTTATATATATATGTATATATATATATATGTATATATATACAAACACACGGTAATACCCCAAACTTACATAATTTGAGTTAAGCAAATTCACAATAGCGCGAACATTTGCAAATCCTCCAGAAACATTGCTAAGTCCTGCAAAAGGGTTTATGTTTAATTTATTATGTAAATCTTTAATTTTTAAAGCCTTTCTGTATAAAACCTTTATAAAATATGCATTATTTTTATTTTTGTACATGCATAAATATGAGAAAGCTAATTACAGCACCTACAGTTAGTGTACTTTCAGCAGATGTGATTCTATTTGCACTTTTTTAATATGATATCTTCCAGAATTTTACCTCACATGATATACATATTTCTCTCTCTCCCTCTCATACATTGAAATGACTTTTACCTTCACCCTCTGCAAACATTACCTATGTACATACACGTTTTCTTTATTTCACTGAATTGTGTACCTACCTTCATTATAACAGACTTAGGAAGTTTACCTAGTGATGCAAAGAAAATTTATTTTACTCTGAGGGAAAGAGAAAATGGCATCCCATGAAGTAGGGGTAATGTAAGTATGTGTACGAAAATGGATACTACAGGCAGTCCCCGGGTTATGACGGTCTCGGCTTACGATGGTCCAAGGTTACGACGCTTTTCACTTATATTCATCAGACATTATTTTCAGGGTTACAACGCATGTTACAGGGTTACGATGCCTACAACGCTCATCTGGTAGATGAAATAAGACACCAAAAATGCAAAATAATCAATATTTGAAGGTTTTTTTTATGAAAAATGCCATAAGATTGCAGTTTACATTTCAATGCACCCAAAGCATCAAAAGTAAGGTTTTCTTAGGATTTTTTACGATGTTCCGGTTTACAACGATTTTCGTAACCCGGGGACTGCCTGTACTATGAACGTAATAATTACTGTAAATATTTTTAAACCAACCAGTTATTTCTTTTTTAAGAGTAATGTATTAAACTAACTTTTAAATCAAATTACAGTAACTTTAATTTCATTTAAGGGTTAGCTTAATAATTAGGAACCATGATTAGGGTCATATTTAGTGTTCAAACTCTAGAAGTAAGCATTTATTAGCATTTTTTAGAGACCGTGCCAAACTTACGAGATACTTCCCATAACATGAGGGGGTCTGGAACCTAACCTCGCGTAAGTTCGGGGTATTACTGTATAATATATAAATATGTATAGTATATGTATATGTGTATATATATATATATATATATATATATATATATATATATATATATATATATATATATATATATATATATATGACTGGTAAAAGTGTTCTGTAACAACAGAATTCCATCTAATAAAAGGAGCCCATAAAAACACCAAAATGTAGAGAGAAAAGTACTATATTTCAGAGACTGCTGTCTCTCTCTTCAGGTATATGAATGAGAAAAGTTTACAGAAAATGTGGTATTTATACCAAGAGATTCGTCCACAAGTAAGCCAATTTAGGTCACCCTCGCTGATAATCTTCCTTTAATCTTCTTAAGCGTTGGTTGAATGAACACTGCGTCGACGATGTCGGATGTCCAATTCCCTTTTGAGATGTTCATTACCATGCTCTTCTCTTTTATTAAGGCCGATTCCATCATTTGACTCTTGTACCGGCAGTTGCTGCTATAAATTACACGTGACATATTCCAGTTTATTCTATGGTTATTTTCAATCATATAAATGAACATAACCATAGAATAAACTGGAATATGTCACGTGTAATTTATAGCAGCAACTGCCGGTACAAGAGTCAAATGATGGAATCGGCCTTAATAAAAGAGAAGCAGGTAATGAACATCTCAAAAGGGAATTGGACATCCGACATCGTCGACGCAGTGTTCATTCAACCAACGCTTAAGAAGATTAAAGGAAGATTATCAGCGGGGTGACCTAAATTGGCTTACTTGTGGACGAATCTCTTGGTATAAATACCACCTTTTCTGTAAACTTTTCTCATTCATATACCTGAAGAGAGAGACAGCAGTCTCTGAAATATAGTACTTTTCTCTCTACATTTTGGTGTTTTTATGGGCTCCTTTTATTAGAGATATATATATATATAATATATATATATATATATATATATATATATATATATGTATATGCATAAATACACGCAGTGGCACCTCAACTTCACAGACACTTCAGGGGTCTGCCCCTACTGCTAAGTAACAAAGTCCGCTAAGAAGACTAGCTATGACCTGCACAATCAAGTATCATGGGGCCAATTCACAAAACGTATAGAGTAGTGTAGTTACATATAAAGTACTTTACAGCCTATCCTAATAAGTATTTTATAATTATCATTCAATTTGTAATGCTGAATCACTTATCATTTGAATTTAGAGATATATCTAGAAAATTAATTGCTTCTAAATACTTTGTCTGTGTGTCCTTAACTGTACTTACTTGTCCTTACAAGATATGTGTGCATGTACAAAATAATGGATACAAATCCCATAAAATATAAAAAAAACATGAACTTTGTTTCTTTTTAGGAGTAATAACCCAAGATTCTTTATGAGAGAGAGAGAGAGAGAGAGAGAGAAGAGAGAGAGAGAGAGAGAGAGAGAGAGAGAGAGAGAGAGAGAGAGAGAGAGAGAGGTATGCAAACATATTCAACCCATAATGACCAGCTCCATCATATGAGTATCGAAAGTAGGCTTTGGGTGGTCGACAAGCTAACTCTGTGAGTATCAGTGTTACGCACCATATGATTTTGATGAATTTAGTGTTAATGATTTGTGGCAACAGTGGTTTCTCGGCTCAGAGAGTCAAGAGCCAGAGGTATGATTTTAGACTTGAAGGGGAATGTTTCACTGCTGTCTGTCCCATGAAGTCTTTTTATTTATTTGCTCATAAATATACCCAGGGAAGGTTGTTGGTTTTGGTTCTTATCTTTTATGATAGTACGTCAGTTATAATTGTAAATTTGCAAAGAAAAGTACAAAGAAATATTAGAAAAAATGTATATTATCCAAAATGTTACTGCATCTTGTAATTCTCGTAGATAGTTTACAGCAAATATATACTCAGAATTTGTTACTTATTTCATTTTTGATCTGTTATCGTACTGTGTGAGCTGTAATTATAATTTTAACAAATAAATTAAAATAAATTATAAAAAAAACACGTATAGCTTGGTAAAACTTATGATTGTCTTGTAAAAGAGGCCCCACAGGGTAGTAAGTATAGTGGAGCCCCATATTTGTGGGGGATGCGTAAAGATGCCCCGTGAATAGCTGGAATCTGCGAATACTTAGAACCCCTATACAAATGCTTAAAACTGCTTATTTTGTTAGTTCAATCTTAAGGAAAATCCACTGAAAGTTCTTGTAATACCTAGTATTTTTAATATTTCTATCACAATAAGTTCATTTATTCATGAAACTGATATGAAAATACAGTAATTTGTGAATATTTATCACAGAAAAATATAGCGAATACGTGAATTTCCTGTGAATAATGGGTAGATATGGTCCACAGAGAAATCCGTGAATAAGGGGGTCCACTGTAGTCACTTTAAACTTCCCCTGGAAGGTAGGGAAAATTATTTCAAAGTTTTTTCTTACACCATGTGCATTTGCATATCTTCCTCTTTCAAGTTTGTCTGGATTGGGGATGTGCATGATATAGTACTATATTTAGCCCATCCCTTAAGGGTTAAGTGCATAGTTTGTCCTAACGCAATGCTTCCATGTGCATATCCTGTAATGTACTGTATTAAGAACAGCAAAGTGCTGCACTGCATTAAGTATAAAAATAACGTGCTGGACCGAGAATACGATTGAGTCAATAAATAAGGTATGAGAGAGAGAGAGCAGTGGTCTCTCAGTAACTGCGTCTTGTTTCTATCATGATGCAGATTTCTGTACTATAACACGCTGATATACACACAAAAAATAACTTTACATATTAGTACAACAAAACATCTGCATCACTGTAATTGTGAATGCATGCAGTTAGTACACTTTAACCAATCATCTCACATCTCTAGGCATGTGACTGTGAGAAGAACAAAGAGTGATCCTCTCATCTTAAAAAAGAAAACTTTTTATTCATAAATTTAATAATGTAGTGTAATTACGTTAATTTATGTCATCATATTGTACATCTTAGTACCAAATTTTCACAACATAAATAACTGCGCATACTTTCATTTTAAATGCAAGCACAAATTAGATCGCACTGATAAAGGCACATTTTCTTCACTGGGCAGACAACCGACGCCAAATGACAGAATGAAGCATAAAAACAGCCGGGCATGCTGGGTACCTTACCCTGAAAACAAAGGACCCATATTCACAGGCAAACAGGAAATTTTAAGTTGTGTGTGTGTGTGCGTGTGTTTGTTGACCTTCAGATTTTTCATAAATAAGTACCACAAATGCACTAGCAGGCTATGTAACAGTAATGGGGTTGTTGGGAAACAAATTAATATTGGAATGTGATGTTTAACCCTAATAAAAGTGTTGTGAACTTTCATTTAAAAAGGTTCTGCTTCTTCTATTGCATATCACACCATACTTACTGTGAAAGTTACCATCCAAAAGCCATCCAGTAAATTCTAAAAATATTTTCATATAAGTACGTACCGTAAGTAAATGAAAATCCCAACAGATATTGGGCAAATGTCAAAAGAATTAATCAAAACTTGATTAATTATAAAACTTTTCATTATTAGGAAATACAGAACAGTATTTACTCTTCTCTAACACAAGTTAGTACAGCAATATACAGCTATGAGGAAATATACATTATCTAGCAAAATGAAGATTTGACCTCAAACATCATACACTGACTGAAAGCTGGCACTTTCTGTTCGTGTTCAATGAAATACCACTACAGCAATGGTGGTGAAGTATTTCAATAAAATACATACCTAAAAATAACAATGAACTGAGTTTGGTTATGTAATAATAATTTCAAATATAATTCAATGCTTTCCAACAATGAATTTCATACTTGAAAATAAGTAATTAAAATAAGTGCAATACAAGAACAAAAAGTAAAGAGACAGCTATAGATGCTGCACAGAACTTTATTACAGAGGTCAACCCAAAAGCTGCTATGATGCCCTTGTAAACCAAACAGCAAAGCAAAACAAAAGCTAAAATTATTCAGAAGCTGTGAAAACATGAAGTCCCAGATTTTTATTCATATGAGTAAAAAAAAAAAGAGAAGGCAATATACTTAATCAACAAATAACAATAAAATAAGAAAATAAAGATGTATGCAAGCAACATTCGAGGGACAAAGGAAAACAGACCACTGACTGACAGGAAATTCTTATCACAAAAAATTATAACGTGTCCTCGACACATTATAATTTACAATGTTCCAAGTATTATTGTTAACTGTGATGCAGTGTTTGCCTTCCTTAGTGTGCAACACACTCTGCTTGATCAAGCCAGGGGATCTACTTATGACCAGGAGGACGATAACAAACATCTTCAAAAATATATTTTTCAGACCCAATAGTTCCAATTTGTAAGACTATATGAAAGGATACACTTGTGAAAAGAAAATTCCATTCTTTATGCAATTTATTCATTATTTGAAGATGATGTATGACACTCTTTAACCCTGACAAGAACTCCAAACACCAAAACTCAAGAAAAGTAAACAATTGGTTTGTAGTGCAATTATATACTAGACAGTTTTGTTAGACAAGCATTTCACTAAAACTACTAAATCTGCACACATGCGTGCAATGACCTGCAACACCCAAGGACACAATAGTTCTGCAATTCTTAAGCACTAGGTAATGTAAATGTTTCATACAGCTAAAAAGGATATTCTAAAAGGCGAATGTTATAAAAGTACAGTAGTATATATATATATATATATATGATTATATAATCATATTAGCTTATCTCATAATTGCATCGCCATTGGCCCACTGCAAAGGTATGATAGAGCCATAAGTGCCTAACCTATATTTGTCTTCACTATGTCCCTCTTCTCTGGAGCTTGCATGGAAAATAAAATTAGAATAGGCTTCAATTACACTCACATGACTTATTGTATGCAACATAAAAGGACTGCCAGCAGTAAAGTAATACCTGTTTAAAAATACATAACCTGCAACACAAACTTATGAAAACCCACACAAAAATTATTGCAATGAAAATTTAAAATGCTGAAAGGATCTACTTGCAGAATGGCCCATAGCTAAATGGTAACAAAGTATAACACACATTACCCATTCAGAGAAAGCACTTTGGTTACCTTGACATGTAAAAATTACATTACATTTTGGAATCGTCACAATATAATTGTTATCAGTGACTTTTAACACTTTACACTTGATGTACTTCTTTCTGGTATTTTTGTCATAAGATAGCGGAATCAAAGGAAAGTAGTAGTAAAGATACATGTTGCTACTGTCAAAGGAAAGATTCTTTTTTTTTTATTCAATAGACCTCTAGGCAATAGATAAATATACATATATGTATAAGCATTTTCCTTTGCGGGTACAATATCTACGTCAAGAATATATTTTCTATGGCAATAACAGTGAGCAGGATTCTGATATGATTGATTGATTGATTGATTGTGGGTTTTCTGGCATCACAAGATTCTGATATGAAGTAATAACCTACACATCAGGATTAGAATTCCTAAGTAATTGGAATAACATCATAATATTTTACCATTAAAATTAAGGCCTAATAAAATATGATCAGAATTACATCAACACTTCTTCCCCACTGCCATCCCTACATTATGGGATCAGTTGTCTTGATATATCTTCAACTAATTCTGAGAACATCTGCCAAACCCCTCTCCATATCCTTTCTAACTTTATCATTCTACCAAATCTTTTACCCTCCTACCAACCATCTACCACTAACAAGTTTGCCCCAGCCCCTCTTCCTTTTTATTAATCTTTGCCATAAGCATAAACCATCTCAATCTCAACTCTCTTATCAGTAATCTTTATCACTATCACACTTCTAATTTCTTCATTTTCCAGCCTCTCATGCAGCAGGAATTGAAAAATCAGCCTCAGCACCCTCATTTTTGTTCCTTGCAGCTTCTGTTCCTCGTTCCTTATTAATGTCCATATATCATCACTGGTCTGACTATGATACAATACTATAGTATGTCTTTCTTTTCACACACTAACCCCACTACCTCCTTCCATTTCACCTCAAGCCACTTTTAACCTGCTTCCAATTTCAGCTTCACATCCTCCCTCCTGGCTTAACGTAGATTCTAAGTTCTCAAAATTCTCTACCTGTCTTTACAATCTTGTATGATTTATACACAACGTAATGCCCCCCTGCAATTGCCTTCACACTACCCCAGTCAAAAGATTCCTACCACTCTCATACACTTCTTTGTCATTCTTCTTCAGCCTCTGTTGTAATCACCAGATCATCTGCATATAACAATTCCACATATTTTCATTTCTAATCCCTTCACTCTACATATCCACAACCAGTAAAACTACAATTTGGCAAGTGCTGATCCTTAATGTAAATGCAACTCTAACTTCTGTTTTGCCATAAGCTGTTATTACTACTGTTCCTGTTCTTGTATAAATCATCTCAACCAATCCGACTAACTTTTCTGGCACTTTCCTCTTTTTTAAGCCCCAAAACACTTTTCCCTTAGTATCCCAGCTCATGCTTTCTCAAGGTCTATAAATGCCCAGTAGAACTTCCATTTACCTTCCAGCCTCTTTTCCTGTGATTGTCTTATCATAAAGATAGCATCAACTGTACATTTCTTTCTTATAAAATTGCACTGCTGTTCACCAATTTTCACAACTGCTCATAATCTCACATTAAGTATTCTTTACAAAACCTTAGGCAAATACTGGTGGTAGTTTTGCACTGTGACTTTGCAATAGACAAATCTATTCAGTAGCAAAGCTCCTCCAAATAGCAAGGGGAGTGAGGAGTGGTAGTAAACCTCTGTGGCTTATATGATTTGCTACATGATCAGTCAGAATTTTCTTTTAGTTCCTGGAATACAATGAATCTACCCATATATCGTTGTATTTCAACCCAGATGGCTGAGTTTGTAGATATCTGTTTGTCTATTTTCTCATGGACTTCAGACCCCCTTCATTAGAACTCGTTCTTCTAGGAAGGGTGGTTTGGTGAGTTAACCCCTAGCCGGTTTGGGATACCTATACCTCTCTCCAAGTATAAGTATATCCTATTGTTAAGACCGAAGGTTTGTTCAGCATATTAACAAATGATAAATTTTTAATCAATTTGTATTTTTCATAGCTAACAAACCTGAGGTCTTAATGTTTACTGCACATCTCTAGCTGCCCCTCTTCATTTTTTGTTTTGGGTTGGGGGAACAACTGACACATCACAAGATGTAGTGCGTGGTTGATGACCAACTCCCACCTCATATGAGCATGAATTGCCCGATCTCACAGATTCCTTGTGGTACAATCTTTGATTGTTTTAACTGGTTTCCAGCTGGCACAAAGAATTATCCTATTGTTAAGATGTTAAGACTCAAGGTTTGTTAGCTATGAAAAATACAGATTGATTAAAAATTTGTCATTTTGTTGATCTGATTCCTCTATACATTATTATTATATTCCATAATATTTCCTTTATATTTAAATACATTTATCATCAGACTTTCTTCCCGTCATTTGTTGTTGCTCTATCTTTGCTGAGACCTGACTAAGTCCTACGTTCACTCTCTTCTTAGTTTCTCTTTCCTTTTTTCTGTACCATTCCTCAGCACCCTGCACATCTCACCTTAGAATTCTATAAGTCCTGAATCTTGTACCTCTACTCCACCACCACTTTTGCTCCCCTTGGGACACCCCATAGTCACCTGTTTGCTTAACTACTTCATCTGCACCTTTCAACCACATTTTCATAGCTTTCTAAATGTTTTCTATTCTGCCAACTTCACTCTCTCCTGAACTTGTTTCTGACTGATGTCTTTCTTTTACTACCTTTCATTTTGTGCAAACTGTTCTCCTTTAAGATCTTATATTTTAATTCTTGACCTCTTCAACTTCTTCCTGGATTTTCTTATTTTCATCTTGATAGTTATTACTAGCAACCTATGTTGTTTCTTACATGCCTCAAAAAGAATTACCTTACAACTTACGCACTGCTTCTGTGCTCCCTCATAACCAGACAGTAATCTATCTGGGTTTGTACTCCAATACTCTCATTCTTTACTAAATGATCAGCTGCCTTTACAAAGCAGGTGTTCATACAGACTAATTCAAAACTCAGTGCCATTCCTGGTCCGTACCCTCATCTTCATACCTTACTCCAAATCCATGGCCTCCATGAACATCCTGATACCCATTTCTGTTCATTTCAACTACAATTCATACCTGCCCATAGGATTATTTTATCTCAGTCCTTTATCATTCTAATTGTTTTTATCAGTTCTTCCTTAAATTTCCTTCTCTTGCTTCTGGTAACCCAAGATTTGAGTATGCTGAATAATACTAAAAATATTCTCCCCTGCTAATAACACTATAACACTACTGTATGCCAATCACCAACTCCTTTTACTTCCACCACTTTTTCTTCCCAACCACTATTAACTGTACCTCCTACTTTGTTCCTTCCTATCTGTGATCCAGGGTAATAGAGCTTAAACCTACTACCTACCTCTCTGGTTCACTATCCTTTACACCTAGTCTTTTGTACAGAACCCATGTATCTCCCTCCTCTCTATCACATCTACAACTTCTCTTAGCTTTTCTTTCAGGGTACCAACATTCTAAGATCCTACTCAAATCTTCAATTCCTTCAACAACCTTCTTTAAGCATAAGAATGTACCCTGTGGTACCCCCTGTCCAATTACAATGCCAATAGAGGGATCCTAATGCATGTCCTTATGGGGAACACCCTAGCCCTATTTTCATTCTTAAACACATTCAGTATAGTTCAGAGGTTTGGCTAGTCTATCAACCACTGGTATATGTAGTAGGCCTCCACTGACAAAAAGTATATTTGCAAGGCAGCAGTTATCCTTTTAATTTTTGCCTTTTACAATACACAGAACAGAGGTGGTAGTATTCTTACACCCTTAACCACAGCGGCACTAGAATTAAATGAAGACGGCTGGACTAAATGATGGACCTGTAATACACTGAGTTTAACATTTTATAACCTATTGAAGAGGTCATTTCTTTATTTGTACCTTTTTTATGCAAATTTTTAGTTCTTCCAAATACAATAAGCAATACTTCATCAGCATTAAGGCAATGAAAAAACTTAAAATGTACGAAACACACCTAAAATTTCTTAATTTGATGCCAATTGCATTGCACAGGTTTCCCCATCCAGATGAAATCTGACTAAATTTCTGACACAAGCTGCTTATACAGGAAGATGTAAACCCTACTGTGACTTGACTCTTAACAAGGCAAGTTTACATAAGATGCATTTTGGTTTACACTCAGTCCAGCAATAAAAATGCAATAGTCACTAACGGCAGTCAAAGTGACATCCACTACAGCAACTGGGCTTGGACCTTAATTTAAGGTCACAGTGACATATGAGAGGGAAGGATCTGAAACAAATCCCAATGAAGAGGATCTCGACAAAATATGATAGCCATACCTCGTAATCTTTGAAAGTAATAAGAAATCCGAAAAACTTTAACATGCTGTCAACAGACCTTGAAACTGCTGACTTGTGCAAGGGCTATCACAGTAGCTCCCCAGACATTTGTCCTGGCAAGCTAATAAAACATATTAAGGAAATAAAAAACATGCCTGCATGATCACATTAAGCATAAATTGTTTTTAATATTTTGCAAAAAATTTGTAACCTTAGATAGAAATGAAACCTTAATTTTGGAAAAATGGGAAAGTTTTGTATCATTTATGAGTTTTCAAGTTCTTTATCTGAAGCAACAAAAAATTCATCCTTTGTGTTTCTCATGATTACAACTGATAATGAAGTTACAATGTCAAAACAAAGAGATGAATTATAATGAATGACTAACATTATGGATGACAACACTGGATTATAAATCCTAACAATACGTTAGATTCGTTAGTTATAATATTAAGATTTACATGTATACCTATTTTAGTGGCCTTGTTTCTTAGCCAGTCATCAGTTTCTTATTTGTGACAAAGTTCATCCATTTCCTCCCATGTGCACAGCAGCTTTCATACTACCATTTCACATGTCTTATGCTTTTTCCACACTACAAGGTTGCTGGTAAGCAGGACCCTCACGTCACTTGCTTTTCTGCAAAATGACAAATTTTGAACCAATTGTATTTTTCATACCTAACAAACCTGACGTCTTAACAATAGGATAATCTACTAGAGCCAGCTGGAAACTGGTTTAAAAACAATCAAAGATTGTAAAGTAAGGAATCTGTGGCATCTGGCAGCTCATGCATATACGAGGTGGAAGCTGGTTACCGACCGGGCTTAGAACCTCGTGACACTTCAGTCTTTCTTCCGAACCCATGCATGAGAGGGGCAGCTAGAGGTGGCAGTTATGTTAAGACCTCAGGTTTGTTAGCTATGAAAAATACAAATTGATTAAAAATTTGTCATTTGTTCATACACAGAACAAACCTTCGGTCTTAACAATAAGATAGACTTACGTACTAGAGGAAGCTATAAGTACCCTGAACCAGCTGGAGGTTCAGCCCACCTGACCACCCTCCCTAGATGATAAGTTCTAAAGAAGAGGGTGTGGGCCCATCACAGAATATCTGATAAGCGAGTATCTAAAAACTCAGCCTACTGGGATTAAATACGAGACATGTCCAGATTCATTACACTTGTGGAAGGTAAAGAGAGCTCTGTCTGTTCAAGCAACAAACCACGTAGACCACATGGGATTAGTTACCACTCCTCCCTCCCCTTGCTAGAGAGAGAGGAGAAAATGGTGCTGAGAAGCAGATTTGTCTACTGTATAGGAACATAACAAATAACTGCAACCAGTATGGCTGCCACACTCACTTGTATCAGACCAGTTCCAGTGTATGACGTGTCTATTCTTCAACCAGCCAGTAACAAGAAGAAAGGAAAAAAGAGAAAGGAGACCAGCCATCTCACTCATTCTCTCTTCCACACAATCATTTTAGGTAAGATACAAACTGTCCCACCAGTGGCACTGGATGAGCTACACAACTTACTGGGCAGCCACCACCATACCCCAAGGAAAGTGTCCAAGGACATGTGAGCAATGTTCTTCAGGTGAAAGGAACTGAACGTGATATGCCGAAGCCAGGAACCAGCATTCAAAATCCTATGAACAGTCAAGTTCTTCTTAGAACTCATTCCTCTGATGTCATGTGCTCTAGCCTGCACAGAGTCTGTTACTCAACTGTAAGGTGAGGAGTATGCCTGTTTAATCACCTTATGCAGATAGAATGAAATGGTATTCTTGGACACTTCACTTCTGGACTGGCTGGTGCTAACAAAAAGTCTATGACAGCTAGGTCTTAGGTGGTGAGTTCTTTTTAGATAGCAGCACAGAGCTCTGAGAGGACAAAGCAATAACTCCTGCAGATCACTGTCCACAAACTCATTCAGGGAGACAATTGGAAACAAGGCAAATCTGCCATCATACACCAGGGGATTTTGAGTCTTAGCTACAAATTCTGGGACAAATTCCAAGGCCACATAAACCCAACCCCTGGTGTGTTAAACATCGTAACTCAAGCCATGAAGCTCTTCAACTCTCTTCGAGGAAGCCAAGGCCAACAGGGAAAATGTCTTTAGAGTCAGATTCCTGACTGATGATAGATGTAGTGGAACAAATGGAGCTCGAGTGAGATTACTCCGGACCAGAGTAAGATCCCAAGTCAGAGGTTTGAGTTCTCTTGGTGAACAAGACTGTTCAAATCTACTGAACAACTTCGAGACTTCCCAGGATGAAGAGATGTTCATGCCCTTCAGGTGCAGGGCCAACCCCAAGGCAGCCCTTGGTAGCTAAGACAGAAAGACCTTTCTCACTTTTGAGATAGATTAGAAAATCAGCTATCCACTGAACAGAGGTTCCAAGTGGAGATAAACCTCGTTGACATCCCCAATCACAGCAGATTGCCCACTTGCTTTGGTAAACCACTGATGAAGACCTCCTGAGATAGCTGGACATCTGGCCCGATGGTTTTCGAGAAAAGCCTCTAACTTGCAGAAGATACTTAACAGTCTCCATCCATGAAGCAATAGAGACCCTACCGACTGGTGGAACCTTTCCACATGAGGCTGGCAAAGGAAGTTGTGCCATGGGAGATTTTCTCTCAAAACTGCTGACAGAAGAGACAGAAGGTCTGGGGACCACTCTGCCTGTGGCAACAGAGGTGCCACGAAGGTCATTCTGGGATTCCTGGAACTCATTAGTACTCTGTTCAGGACCTGACAATAGTCCCAAGGATGCTGTAGAGCGTCTTCCACCAAAGGAAGAGGATCCGAGGCCAGCAAGAAATAGACCTCCAGCTTCCTGTTGAAGCGAGTGGTGAAAAGGTCTAACATAGGTCTTCCCCGAGGTGAAATGGCCTGTCCACTACATCCAGATGCAGAGACCACTCTGTACCTAGGACTGAAGACAATATATACCATCATAAACACAGCCCTGGCAGACATAACAATAAATTTGGGTGATTGGCAGACTTTTACTAAGTATTCTACATGCTTCTGACAGCAAGCTCCCATGATACAGGTCTCAGTTTAGTCTAGCCATTTGAGTTCAGGAATTCAGCAGAAGCGTGGGGTAGTAGTGAATACATCTTTCAGGCAGAGCTCCAGAAGTGTTTCATCCCCACCCTGAGCATATTTAATGCTCTGGAAAACATTAAGACATCAAATTCCATTATTCCGCTGTATGGCTTCTCTGATGGACATAAAGTCATTATCTGGGACAAATGCCCTAAACAAGGGTAAGAAGTGGACAAGCCAGTATGCTTTCCTTACTGAACCCAGAAGCCCCATAAGCATTACCCTTTTTCTTTTTCTCATATAAGGAGCAGTAGCTCCTGGAAAGGGATCCAGGCTCTCCCACACAACAATCAAATGTTATAAAGGACCCCAAAGGAGACCTCCACCTTCCTATAATATTCTTGTTCTCCCTTAATAGACTTTTACCCCAAGACTCCCATCTGTCAGTTAATAGTGATTAGGCTGCCCTGGCCCAACCTATCCAGACAAGATCCTAAAGAGATTCTACAAAGTATCATGGAAATCTTGATACTGAGTGTTACTATATTAAAGACATTATAGAAAATTCCTATCAGGAATTAGAGATTGTTACCAAGACATTTTCAGCCTTCAGAAGAGAGATTAACAAGTCCTTGAAAGTCATCCACAAGGAGATGGGTATTCTCATTAGGTCCTCAGAGAATGCTGGCATAAAAGTCTGTGGCCAAAAAAAGCTGATTTGGTCACTTAGATCCTCATTAGAATCAGACTTCACTTCCAGGAAGTTGTGCTGACTGGTCTTAACACTTCAACCAGCTTGGTTTCTACCTCCCCAGGAGGGATGATGACTGTCAATCCCAGATATGCTGAATACCAAATAGCTCAATGTACAATAATTGAGGTGGAAAGTGGAAATTTGGGATAAAGCCACCTTTCCCAATATGTAATGGCACTTTATTCATCTTTCAGTTGAAATACTAGGACATCTCTGATGAGTAGCATACTGAATTTATATCATCATACTGGATCACCTCATAGGACGCCCCCTCTGTCTGAAATGCACATTCCGCTGGCAGCGTGGGGACATCTCCGATGTCTACAATCCAATTCCTTTGACAGTGTACAAGTTGACAGTAGGACGTTTAGAACGTTTCTGCGTAGAGCATAATATCAAAGGAAGCTAGAGGTCTTTTGCTGGGGTGGAGGACTCCCTTCTGCCTGTTCCATCATGTTCTGAACAGAGTAATGGGTTCAAAAGTCTTAGGATAACCCTAGTAGCTCCTTGTGACCCTAAGCTGAGTGGCTGAGAGAGATCTCACCTTGGCACAACCTTCTCCACCAGTCTCATGTGGAGAGATACCACCAATCAGAAGGATCTTTATCTCTTTATGTCTGCAGTCTGTCCAGTATCTTTTTGAGAGAGAGATCTTTCTTGCAGAGCAGCAACTCAGATGTAAGGCTACTACAGAGAATCTTCGTCAGCCGTAGCCAAGATGAGCTGTCTGCTGCTGTGATTGGTGCTATCGAAGGGATTTCTCTCCACTCAGAATTTCTTTACAGGAGATAAAGATCTGACTCTTTTTCAGTACAGAGGAAATTCTTTTTGTTTATACTGGTGAGGGCCTACAGAGCTGGCTTGTGATTAGTTCATCTGAAGATGTGGACATCACTTCACTCTGGGAATTCTCTATGCAATTAAAGAGCCTTGAGCAGTCTTGTTTCACCTAGAAAACTCAAGACCTCCTACATGGGACCTTATTCTGGTGTTGAATAGCCTCAATCAAGCTCCTTGGAGCCCATGCGCCAATTGTCTTACAGGAAACTGAGTTTGGAAACTGTTTCCTTCTGACCTTGGCTTCCTAGGAAGAGTTGGAGAGCTCCATGGTACGGGGTTGGGATCAGTAGCTTTCAAATTTACCCCTGAATTCTTGGCTACAACCCAGATTCCCAAAGTTCAAGGGGACAGATTTGCCTCCTTCTCCATGCCTTACAGTGTGGAGTTTGTTATCAGCAACCTTCAAGAGTTTCTGCTTTGACCTGCCAAAAGCAGTGCATTGTTATCGGAAGGACTCGTCACCTAGAGCTTAGGTGTCATAGACTTTATGCTAACACATACAATCTGCTTCTCAGTAGCTTCAACTCCTCTCTCCAGCAAAGGAAGTGAAGAGTGGTGACAAACCTGTTTCTTGTGGCTAACATGGTTTGCTACTTGAACAGATACAGATCTTTTTTACTTCCCTTTAAGCAATAAATCTGGACACGTGCCATTGTACATAAACCCAGTTGGCTGAGTTTTAGATATCCACATATCTAACATCTTAAAAGCTTAGGTCCTCTTCTTTAGAATTCTTATTTTTTAAGAAGAACGATCCAGTGTGGCAAACCTCCAATCAATTAAGGATTCTCATACCTCCCTCCAAGTGTGAGTCTATACTAATGTTAAGACCAAAGGTTTGTTCCACGTATGAAAAAATGACAAATTTTTAATTAATTTGTATTTTTCACAGCTAACAACCCTGAGGGCTTAACATTTACTGCCCACCTCTTGCCACCACTCTTATGTTTATTCCTGGGTTGAAAGAAAGACTAATGTGTCACTGGATTCAAGCGCAGTCTCTGACTCACTTCCACCTCAACTATGAATCAGATGCCAGATGCTACAGATTCCTTGCATTTCCATTTTTTTTTTTAACCAGTTTTCAGCTGGCACCAGATTTATTCTATCCAACTGTTAAGACCTCAGGTTTGTTAGCTATGCAGCAGTTTGGTGCCCCTGTGGCCAAATCTCAGACAGGGCAGCCACTTCCGAGTTTCATGTGAGGCTCCATCTTCTGTACTTTCTAACCTCTACCTAGTAGTGACTCTGAGGGAGTTCCTGTAGTGTTCTGAGGCTGTTCTGGCTTTTGCAAAGATACTTAATGCATTGACTTTGTAGAATGGTGACTTACGGCCTGAGGAAAAGCACCGGCACAATCTCATGGAGTCTATTGTAGCAGAACTCAGCAAACTTGCCAACAAAAATGTACTCTACTTACTCTGCTGGGTAAATCAGAACCTGAAAAACAATGTTCCTAAGAGTCCTAAGCCCCCCAAAATCCAAGGCATCACAGTACAACCCAGAGTCCTACAGGCCTTCAGTGTCCTTAGAGATTCTTACAAGCAACAAAGAGGGACAACAGCAGCTGCAAATACAACAGCTACCCATTTGTGCAGACAGAGATGGGCAACAATAAAAAAAAAAAGTGAAAGCAAGTCCTGGATTACCATTAAGGTCAAGGGAAAAGATGGAACCCAATAGGATTTTGCAAGCTGAGGATCATCTTTTGCAGAACCAAATGTACTGAAAGTCTTCCCTTTGGGGGCACTGCATCGTCTCCAACAGGCTGTGGTGTCAATAGCCATGTCCTGCCCACACTTCAAAGGATTATTTCCAATAACCAGACCTCTACTTAGAGAAATATGCTCAAAGGGCTCTCCTACAGTAAGCCACAGAAAAAGACATGTCAATTCATCATTCTGAATGGAGACTGATCTTCAACCTGTCAAAGCTGAGCAAGAGGGAGTTCAACTGGTGGCTTACCTAGGTGACTGGCCAGTTTGGGGGACCATTACAGAGGAGCGCTATTTACAAAACCTACAATTGGTAAGCAAAAGGCTTTAGACAAAAGGTTTCATGATCAACTGGGACAAGTCCTCTCTCAACCATAACAGAAATTTTGTGTGACTGTGACTTTGTTAGGATATGCTTCATGGCTGGTTTTCCCCTCCCTACTAACTCAGGCCAAAATAAGGAAAGATCTGATCAACGGTTCCCACAACAGTTGGAATAGACAAAGGGCCTATACTATAGCTCAAGTCTCTGGTAGACCTAATCCTCAAACTTCAACTCAAGCACATGATCAGAGTCTGGCTCTCACAAGCCTGAAAAGGCCTTGTGATTGTTTCAATCTTCAAAAACAGGTAGTTGAGATGATACTCCATCCCTGGGCCTGGAAGGGTGCTTTCATCAAACAGGTAGTTATACACAAATTGTTCCCTTAACGATGTGAGGAAGCCATTCCAAGGATTGTTAGGTAGTTGGGAGATGGCCATCTGTTCTAAGGAAGTGTTCATCAATTTCCTGGTTCTGAAGGCCATCTTCCTATCTCTGATAATTGAAGCCTTTGAAGAGGGCCCAATAACATCTATTAGGGGCTTCACTCCCACTCGGCTCCTCTCAATGCAGTCATGCTAGATGGCTAAGGCTAGGAAGTAGCAATTTATTAGCAATCCATCTCAAGAGGTTGCTCAACATGACAGCAAACTCCTTCTCAAGGTAGGCAGTAGCTTTAAATGAGTGGATACTGGACAGACCCTCTTTTTTAGTGACTGCCAACCTGCTTCATCCATCAGAACTTAACACTCACCCACTGGAATGCCCATTTCTTGGAACAACCAAGAAAACACTAAACAAGTCAACAGGCTACCCTTCACTTCTGCTATTAGTCGAGGAGCCAGTCACCAAAATTGAGATTTACTCTACACAGTGAGCCACTTATGAGTTTATGCAATTTTATGATAGATTAATGTGCCTCACACCATAATCGGGAAGGCTCTTGAAAATCTGACCTTTCGAACATCTCGATATTGCCATAAATAGAGCACTATATAATACTATCTCAATAGCACTGGGTACTCTGGTTATCTGCTGTGCCATATACTTGTTTGTTCAATTAGCCACTTAATATTTTGGTAAGATAACCATGAGGCAATGTCCTTTGTGACAGCATATAGTGGAATAAAATATATTTAGATTTAAACTGTTTTTGTCATATGTAAAATGGAATTATTATAAAATTAATATTAATAATACTTACCTGTATAATTTATCTAGCCCTAAATCCCCAAAAACCGCACCAAAATTTACCACATTGGCAACCCTGTTACCTCCTATTCTGTCCGCCAGTTGGCAACACTGCCGTTGACAGTTACAAAACCTTCCCTTGAAAATCAGTCGTGATAAGCAGATAGTGGAGTAAGATGGGTGGGACTAGATAAATTATACAGGTAACTATTATTAATATTAATTTCACAATAAAAATTCCATATTAATAAACATTACCTTAATATAATTTATCTAGCCCGATTAACCACATTGAAAAGGAGGAGGGAATCTGAGTAAAATTTCCCTTTTGGGCAGAATAGGAGAAACCAACCTAATCCAATTAATGGAAAAGGAAGAATAAGAAAATATTAATAACAGGACATAAAACAATAAAAGAAATATATATCATATGCAGTTAAAAACTCAACCCAAAGTCTAAGATACTAAGAACTCAAAGTCTCCTACCATAATGCTGCCAAACTGCAGTAGTAAAGGACAAGGAGTGCATAGTCAGTCAGTCTGTACAAAAGTCAGGTGACTGAAGAGGTGACCAGTCAGACGACATCGAGGACAGCAAGGCTGCACCCTGATGACTTTATCAAGCACTTCAACACCTGCTCTCTCACGAATGTCTGGCGCTAAGAGAGAGGAGTGGGTATTGGCAACTCTTTCATTGAAGGATGAGTGCCTGGACTGCCTGGGAGATTCAAAGCTAAGCAAACACTGGGGGTGTATCAACACAACCCAACGTCGCCAGCAGTGATATCGGTTCATGAGCAACTCCTGACTCGAGCTTTCTGGTGCCAAGATAAAGGAGTGCGGAGCAAAAAAGCGACTAAGTCCCGAAGGATGAGTGCCTGACAGTCCAAACTGGTCTCATGTTAAACGATCATCGGAGGGTGTATCAACACAACCGACTTTGTCAACAAGAAACTCAGGGCTACTAAATGTTGCCTGATCTCGCACGAGTGACTGACTCCGAGAAAACAGGTGAAACAAAAAGTAGATGGTGAACGAATCACCAGATGATAGCAGATGATCCATTGACTAATTCCCTGTCCAGAAAGACAATGGGAGAAGCGTGAGTAGTCAGGACAAGTGAAACAGTGGCTGTCCTAGGTCGGCATCGACTTTGGGAGAAGCGTAGTCGTTAGTGCTGACAACCCAGTGGCTGGTCCCATGTCACACTGACAATGGAAGCAGCAAGAGTTGTCAAGCAGCCAGTCCTTGTCATCAACAACACCTAAATACCAAGATACAGGTAGCAACCAAACGTAAAACAGGAAGACTACCTAATTCTCCTGTCTGATGACCTGTCCTGCCATCACCAAAGGGCCCAAAGAACGAATGTCGCCTAGAACTAGAGAAATGTCCCACAAGTAAAAAGAGGCAAAAACAGAATTAGAATGCCAAGTGGCTGCCTCAAGCACCTTGGCGACTGAGACATTCTTCATAAAAGCTACTGATGTAGCAAGTGCTCTAATACTGTGTGTTCTCAGTGCCTGGCCTTCACAGGCAGCCAAACAGCCAGTTTTAACAATAAGATCTCTGAGAAAAAAGGATAGACCATTCTTTTATATATAGGTCTTGACATTTTGGGGTGAAACAAACAGATGACAGGGACAAACCTGAATGTCCTTTGTGCGACGTAAATGGCATGAGAGCGCCCTAACAGGGCAAAGAACTAATTCTTCATTTAAATTACCGACAAAGTCGACCAGCAACTTCAGAACAAAAGACCTGGGAATTGGATTATCAGATGATTCACTCTTTGTGACAAATTCAGGAAGGTATGACAAAATCATGTCTTGTCCAGATCTGGCAACCAGAAAAGAGAGTGCTTGCAGTTCACCCACCCTCTTGGCTGTAGCCAGCGAGACAAGGAAGAGTGTCTTAGAAGAGAGGTCCCTAAAATCGTCTGTATTCAGAGGCTCAAATGGAGGGAACCTTAAGGTTTGAAGGACTTCATTAATGTGCCATCTCAGAGGAGAACACTGCGGACTGGGTCAAGATAAGGAAAAAGATCAAATTAAATCTCTAATGACATAAGATGAAGAGATTTCAGGGAGCCTCCCTTTAAAAACATAGGACAGCATCGACCTATAACCCTTAATGCACTAAGGTGACAGGGGCCTGTCTTGATGTAAATGAACTAAAATCTTAGCTATTTTTAGTAGGGATGGTCTAAAAATTGAATGCCCTTGAGACCTACACCAACGTCTGAAAACCGACCATTTAGCCTGATAATTCACTCTGGTTGATTGCCATCTGGCAAGAGCCAACTGTCACGCCACTCTGGAGGAGAACCCTTCATGCTAGAAGAGAATCTCCTGACAGTCTCCAGGCATGAATAAAAGCATGTGGAGCCTCTGACAGAACTGACGAAAATGGGATTGTTTGAGAAGATCTGCTCTCGCTGTCATACTAATAGGGGGCTCCACCAGTGCTTCCAGTAGGTCAGGAAACCACTCCTTCTGTGGCCAGAAAGGGGCAACCAAGGTGAGATTCAGATGCTTGGTTGCCCTCACTTTGTTGAAGGCTGACCTCACCAGAGCAAATGAAGGAAATGCATGGGCTTGAAGGCCCTCCCAGTCCTGCAAAAGAGCGTCTGTCCTGGCACTCTGAGGAGTCTGGGAAGGGGCGAAGAAGATCTGGCACCGAAAATTCAGTGGGGTGGCAAAAGATCGACTGTGACAGGCCACTTCTTCCTGAGGCTGTCGAAGACTTCCTGGCAAAGTGTCCATTCTGAACCCTTCAACTTCGTTCAGTCTTGACAAGGCGTCTGCTAAGACGTTGTGATGGCCCAGGATAAACTGAGGGACCAACGTAATCCTCCTGTCTTCTGCCCAACACAGGATTGATTGGGCTTCTTGAGTGAGAAGGTCCAACTGTGTGCCTCCTTGGTTTCTTAAGTACGAGACTGCTGTGGTGTTGTCAACGAAGATCACTACAACCGACTCTGACAGTTGATCCCCGAAGCGGCTTCAGAGCCCATGTGCATGCCCCAACCTTGATCTGAGGTGTCTGACCGAAGCATTAGGTCCGGCGGAACTGAAAGAAGAGACGTCCCTGACTTGAGGCAGTGAACTTGCATCCACCAATGGAGATCCTTCCGACATTGTAGAGAAGAGGTGACTATCGTGTCCTCGGACACAAAATCCCATGACTGGTGAAGTGTCAACTGAAGGGACCTCATTCTGAGACAACCTCCGGGATCCAGTTGGATGAGGGATGACAAATGGCCCAGGAGAGTCCTCCAAAGAGAAACTGGCTGCATTACAGATGGCAAAAATTCTTCGATCAGACTTAGAAACTTGTCTATCCATTTCTGAGAGGGAGAAGCCCTCAAAATCTGGGAATTCAAAACAATCCCCAGATAAGCCATGATCTGGGAAGGGATTAGATTGGACTTGTCGAAGTTGACATGAATGCCCAACTCGACATAGAGACAGAACTATCTCCCTCGACCAGAGACATTTCTCTAGAGATTCTGCCTGGACTAGCTAATCGTCCAGATACCGAAGCATCCATACATTTAACAGATGCAGAATAGCTGAATGTCATGGTAAGCGCTTCATAGCAAAGAATTACGAGTTAAAGGAAAGGCAAACGCATCTTCGGGAAGTTCTGCAGCACAGAGGCTTTCGCGCGTGTGTTAGAGGCGCCTGTTCTCATGATGTTTCTAGAATTGGCAGGAGTGTTGTGGAACTTGACAGGCGCCGATGTGACGTGAGGAACGCCGTGATTTCTGATGCAATACTTTTTCGAGATTCTTCTAAAAAGTTCCGGTAATCTCGGGAGCCTGTGACGTTCGCTGGTAAGCCACGCCGCCCCCAGGTTGCCATATAAATATGACTGACAAAGTAGGAGGGAGCAGATCATCAGTAAGAGTCACAGATCAGATTATCAGTGAGAGCCCAGCAGCAGAGATTAGAGATCATCAGAGAGAGATAAGAGAAGAAGGAACAGACAAAGGATCAGAGAGGAAAAGGCGCTCGAGAGTTGATCGAAATCTGGTCAAGTCGTCCAGTCAGGGAGAACGACCGAGGTATTTTCAACATTGAGCAAGCCTTGAGAGAAGAAACTTTCTACAAGAGGTTTCGAGGAGTCCCTGCCCTTCAAATATCAAGAATAGACATTATTTTCTGAAATACGGAGTCAAGAAGACGTCTTCAACTACAGTTCTTTTGTGAAGCCACCGCTTCGAGCATAGATCTCTGACAGCACAAAACTTGCCAGCAAGTATTAACATTACGCCACTGTTCCCCAGTTCATGCAGTGTAAGATTTTATCTTTTTTATGTAAATAGGAGATACCATTCTGCATTTATCTTTGTTACTAAGCTTGTAAATAAATCTTTGTTCTGTTAGTGTTTTTTCTATATTCGTATCCCCAGTTTCAACTGTTGGTGTTCAATTCTTTTTGTTTATCATAATATCAAACTTGGAGCGGACCTCTTCTCTCAGTCCGTAACACCGAAACAGGAGCCATCACCTGAGAAAAAACCTGTGGAGCAGTGGTGAGACCGAAACAAAGGGTCTTGAACTGGAAAACTCTTGAGTCCGTGAAAAACCAAAGGTAAGGTCTGCTCTTCGGATGGATGGGGATTTGCAGATAAGCACCCTGCAGATAAATGGAAATTATCCAGTCCCCCATCCTGACGGATGAAAGAACAGTCTGAACCATCTCCATTCAGAACTTGAACTTTAGAATGAACTTGTTCAAGACCAAAAGATCTATGATGGGGCGCCAAGCACCCCGAGACCTTTAGAACTACAAACACCCGGCATCCTTCTCCAAGAGGCGGAAAGCTCCTTCTCCAAGGCTTGACCCCTGATTGAGTGAGGGGAATAACTGCTGAACTCGAGAGGACGATTGGAAAGTGGAGGTCTCGAAACAAAGGGGATCTCGTAACCTACCTTCAGGACCTCCACTACCCAAGTATCCACTGCTCTCTCCTGCCAAGCTGACCAATGGCAAGAGAGACAAGCTCCTACTGTGGTCTCCGGGTGAGGAATGACTCCTACTTCCAAAAATTCTTACACACAGACAAGGAAGAAGAAGAAGGTCCTCTTGGAGGTTGAGCTCTTCCTCTGCCCTTTGATTCATGCCAAGAACCTCTCCTGTGTTTCAAAGGGTGATTGCCATAGGAGGAAGCTGAGGCGCCATAAACCTGAGATGTACTCGGGAAAAAAACGAGCCAAAAGGAGGAGGAGGTTGTTGGGCTGGAGCACAAGGTGCAGATCTGGCACTAAACTTACGCTTCCTCCTTGAAGAAACGGGAGGAAGATTCGAGGAAAAAGCTCTTGATAAGGCCCACTGAGCTTGGGAAGTGGCATCACCTTGATGTTCCTTCAAAACGTTAGAAAGCACAGACAGATCAAATAGGGAATTGCCAAAAGAAGAAGAGAACAATAAATGGTTTCTCTGAATCTCCGAAACAGAAGAGGGTAACTGCGACAAATACGGGTTATGCCTTAGAGAAATGAAAAAGGCCTACATTGAAGAGGAAAGCTCATTCTGATATACAGAAGCGATGGAAATAGACGAGCAGAATTTCTCAAAAAGAGGAGAATCGGGAGGAACAAACCCAGAGTCCTTGATATACATTAAAAGACCTCTGAGGACCCACATATTGAAGGACTGAGCTTCTTGTAAGGAGCTCATAACAGACTCCATGGCAATAAAGTCTTCGATTGAGACCGAGACCGAAGCCTTGGAAAGCAAAGGTTGACCCGAAAGTCGGACAAAATCAGGATTTAATTTGGGGGGTCGAAAGAATGAAGTATCATCCGCCACCTGATAAACTCCTCTCCAGTGTCGTAGAAGAGAAGAGAGCTTCCTCTTCCCTTCCCCGATCACCTTCGAAAGTTTAGCGGCGACGTCCGCCCTCACTCTTGCGAACCTCTGAGCAAAGGGAAAACATAAAAATTCCCGCAACCAGGAAGGACCGTCAAGAAAAATCACTTCTGTGATATAACGAGGCGGAGGCTGCTTCTGCTCTTTAGGCCTTGCCTGAGAAAGAAAACTCTAAAGTAAATCAAAAAGATTCTTGAACTCAACATCATGACCGCCTTTCAAGGAAACATCAATATCACATGAATCCACGTCATCATCATCATCATCATCATCGTCAGGTCCTAACTGGGAAACTTCCCCTGAAGTAAGATCCTGATGACTAGCTGTCTTAGGTCTAACACTAATACCCCTCCCCCCCTTCTCCTAAATAAGCTCCCTTTGGCACTCTTACGGACCGGATCCCCCCAGGCCTTCGCCAAGACAGAGTTCACAAGCCAGGGTATCTGTCGCACCGTTACCCATGGTGCTGTCGACAGGTACCTGACGAGGAGCTGAAAATTAATCTAAAAAAAGTGTTAGACATCCTAGTAAAAGCTACTTCAAAATTCTCTGACAGCTTGTTAAACTTGGCTGAAATGTCTATCTAAACTAAGCTGTAATGTTTCAAATCTCTTCTTCCAACTAATTTCCATCGCCAAAAACTTTGAATCAAAATCAGAAACGACTTCATTAGTTACCAGTTGTACAGGTGGCAAAGCATTAATTAATTCGGAATCGGAATCACACGATACCGAAAATGAAGAGCCAGAACCATGGGCACACAAGTCAAGGAAATCATTAGATACAGGTCTAGCTACCAATTTCTTTTTCTACTTAATCAATCTTTTACGCTGCAAGATCCAAGGCTCACATAAGTCGCAACGAGAAGTCAAGTCACAAACCTTTCCACGACAGGAGCTACGAAAGGCATGGGGTTCATACTCCCTGCTACTCATCCTTGTCCCACAAGCCGGGCAATTCCTGATGTTGCTAGCAGAAGGAAGAATCAAATTATCTTGGCTATCCATTGGACTGTTGGACAGGTCACGTAATTCCGGGTCGCGCAAAAGTTCGTAATACATATAAAATAAATACCACAATAGAAATAAAAGTCAATTCACTAACTTCGTAGATACAATACGTGAATGGTAATTAACATAAAGCCGCATTAACAATTAATGAGAGCTTTAAACGCACAAAAGGTTTAGGAAATTTATAAAGAGCAGCTGTGATGTAAACAACAATGGCGCTCATTAACAACTGATTTTCAAGGGAAGGTTTTGTAACTGTCAACGGCAGTGTTGCCAACTGGCAGACAGAATAAGAGGTAACAGAGTTGCCAATGTGGTAAATTTTGGTGCAGTTTTGGGGGAATTTAGGGCTAGATAAATTATATTAAGGTAATGTTTATTAATACTACTCTTCTCCCAATTTACTGAAAAAGTTATAATAAGTTATTCCTCAAAGATTTAGCTATAATTCACAAAGTATTATAGGCAAATTATAGAAAAAATTTTCACAATGTGCAAAATTTGTCAAGGATTATATATGTACAAAGAACTATTATTTCATATGAATAAACTGACCAAAACTGAATGCTACCTCAAAATCCGTAATTTCCATCTTCACTAAACTAAATCAATAACACACCAATATTATCAGTCAAGTCAACTGTGATATGATGTATAAAGGGATTTTGACGTAGGAAAAATCTATTTCTGGGTGATTGGCTCATGTCGCCCTATGAAAGTATCCTTAATATCATTCTTTCTAGGTAAAATTAATCTAAATTACCAGAGAAAAACAAAATTAAGAAAATGTCAGTAAAACTGACTTGCTCACTCTATAAAAGAAGTGTCGGTATGAGAATATAGGCGAGTGGGATCACTACCACGAGTCATTCACCATTTAGACCTTCCAACATAAAATCCCCACCAGAGAGAGCTGATGCCAAAGGGTGATGCGGCCGCTACTACTACTACTACCGACGCCACGGACAGCAGCGCCCCTAGCGGTCATCCTTAATCTATGAACATCTTGTCCTGCAGGGTGGTTAAAAGAAGACAGGGTGGGTTTCATAGGACGACACGAGCCAATCACCCAGAAATAGATTTTTCCTACGTCAAAATCCCTTTTCTGGGCTCAGCTCGTGTCGGCCTATGAAAATGTATCAGAGAAACAGACAAGATGGGAATAAGGACAAATGAAACCCAATTGTAAAAAAGAGATATATAATATAAGTGAATCAGGGACATTACAGTATACAAACAAAGTACTTAAAGCTAACTTATCCTAATACAATGGTATGATAAAGAAAGCAATCAAAATAAAGTACTTAAAAATTAACTTATATTAGACATAGTAATACATAATAATGTAATGGCAAAATAACAAAGAATGATTCACTTAATTAAGATATTTACATAATATACCACAAACACATTGTTCTACCCTAGCATAAAAATAAGGGTAGAAACACTGAAGTACATTATATGTACATAACGTGGATGTCCCTAGCAAAAAAATAAGGGACAATCCACCAATATGATTCTAGCGGCTAAGGCTAGAGTATTCAGAGTAGCATGGCAATAGGGTGAGGCATGTTGGACGAGGTAGGTAGAAAGGAGACCTGGATCTATACTACAACTACTATACAGTATCAGGAGAAACAATGTTTCCTGCTGCTACTGCAGAAAATTTTAAAGATTCCAAGGACTTTAGGTAATGACGTTTAAAGACTGTCGGTGATTTCCATCCAGTATACTTTTTAAGATCCTCAAAGTTCATATGCTGGAAGTAATTAATTGAGGTGGCTACTCCTCTGATGTCATGTGCTTTTGGAAATGAATCAGGATTGGCTTGTTTAATGAAGTAAAGGATCTGTTGTCTGATTCCTTTTACTGATAAAGTACCACCTTTTTCTCTCATAAAGAGAGAACCTGAGGATCTTGAGGATGTACGAGATAGAAAGGCTCTTAAAGTTGATACTGGGCAGAGAGAAGGATCTTGCGGAAGTGGGATGACTTTCCAAGGAGCCCACCTTGCAAGGGGATCCTCATTTTTAGCCAAAAAGCTACGATCCGGGGCAAGTAGAACTTCTCCTGATGGGAGGAATTCCACATGACCCGCATCTCTGGATAGAGCCGACAGTTCTGAAATTCTGGCTCCTGAAGCCAGGCTTAATAAGAATAACGTCTTTCTAAGAAGCATTATGAATGTGCAAGACGAGTTGTCAGTATCTGAGGCTAGTTTGAGGACATCATTTAAGAACCATGAAACTGCAGTAGGCCTTTGAGAAGGTCTAAGTCTAGCACAGGCTTTGGGAATAGACGTAAAGTAAGATTCTGTTAGGTCTATCTGGAAACCCAACTGAAAGATTTTCTTCAAAGCCGATTTATGAGTAGTAATAGTGCTAGCTGCTAAACCTTTTTCAAACAAGGACCTGAAAAAGGATATAGCTAAGTTAACTGTCATGGTTGTAGTGTTTGATTCTTTCAGGAAGGATGCTAATTTTTTAACAGCTGAGTCATATTGTCTAATAGTTGACTCTCTTTTATCTGATTCTAGGAAGAGGATGTTTTGTGGATCAATGTTAGCATCTTTGTTAGCCGCAAACTTCATGAAGTCCATAAAGTTAGGGTCTGAAGAATTCCTGAGGAAGCGAACACAGTCCTCATTTGTACTGATTGCGACAGCTTGGGATTGGGAATCCGTTGAGGTCGGAGACCCAATTCCAGAAGCAGGGGATACCAGTTGCTTTTTGGCCAGTCTGGAGCAATCAGAGCTAAGAGCTACTAGTCCCTTGAAAGTCCTCAGCTTGCTCAAGACTTTCAAAAGAAGATTCACTGGAGGAAAAACATAAATTTTCCTCCATTGATTCCAATCTAACGACAGGGCGTCCGTGGCATAAGCCAGAGGGTCCAGGTTGGGGGCCACATAGCAAGGGAGCTTGTGGTTCGCTTGTGAGGCGAAGAGATCTACTTGGAGACCTGGGACTCTCCGGCATATCCACTGGAATGACCCGTCGTCCAGGGACCATTCTGGTTCCAGAGGGACTGACCGGGACAAAGCGTCTGCTATCACATTTCTTACCCCCGCCAGGTGAGTGGCGGACAGATGCCATCTGTGTTTGTCTGCTAGCGCAAAGATAGCTATCATGACATGATTTATGTGTTTGGATTTGGACCCTCCTCTGTTGATGCAATGTACTACCACTGCACTGTCCGAAACTAGTCTTAGATGAGACTTCTTCGGGGGAAGGAGTCTCTTCAGGGTAAGAAATACTGCCATTGCTTCCAGGACGTTTATGTGAAGCTGGCGGAACTGAACTGACCAAGTCCCCTGAACTTGCTTGAATTGAGAATATCCCCCCATCCGAACAGGGAGGCATCCGTGTGAATGGTTAACACTGGAAGGGGATATTGAAGGGGTACTAATTTGGCAAGGTTCTTCACATTTGTCCATGGACATAGCTGATTGCGAAGGATCTGTGGAATTATTGACAACTTGTCTCGAGATTTGGCGTTTGCTCTCGATCGCCAAACTCGATTTATATCTTTCAGCCTTGCTTTCAGGAGGATGTCTGTCACTGAGGCAAACTGAAGGGAACCTAGGATTCTTTCCTGGTTTCTCCTTGATGTTTGTTTGCATTTGAGAAATTGTTTCACAGACTTGGCTATTTCTTTCCTTTTGACCACCGGAATTGACAGATTGTGGGAAGACCAATCCCATTGGATTCCTAGCCACTGAAAACGAGATTCTGGAGTAAGTCTGGATTTCGTTTTGTTTATCTAGAACCCCAGATGTTCCAGAAATTGAACTACCTTTTTTGTGGCTTTGAGACATTCCTCGACCGTTGGTGCCCAGATCAACCAATCGTTGAGGTATGCTGCTACCATTATCCCTTGAGTTCTCAACTGTTGAACTACCACTTCTGCTATTTTTGTGAATACCCTGGGGGCTACATTCAGACCGAAGGGCATCACTTTGAATGAGAACGTCTGATTTCCTAGTTTGAAGCCTAGGAATGGACGGAAGTGCCTGGCTATAGGGATATGATAGTATGCGTCTGTAAGATCGATGGAGGATGTGACGGCCCCACGGGGAAGTAAGGTCCGTACCTGCGAGATGGTGAGCATTTTGAACTTGTCGCAACGAATGAAAGAGTTTAGCTTTGACAAGTCTAAGATTACCCTTCTTTTTGTTGAGCCTTTCTTTGGCACGCTGAATAAGCGACCTTGAAATTTTAGATGCTTGACTCTCGCAATAGCTCCTTTCTGAAGGAGTTCCTCCGCATAATCTGTCAATTCCTTTGATGGTTCCTGATAGAATGATTTGATTGGAGGGGGATCTTTGATCCAACTCCAACCCAATCCTTTGGACACGATGTTCTGTGCCCATTTGCTGAACCCCCACCTGTGACGGAAGAGGAACAGCCTCCCTCCTACCTGGGGAGCCTCACTGTTGTTGGGCGGGTTGACCTCCGCGCCCTCCTCTGAATTGTCTACCTCTTGCAGCTCTCCCTGTGCCACGCTGGCGAAAGTGGCCCCTCGCCCTGCTACCCCTAGAGAACCTATTAAAGGCTGGGTAGGCCTGGCTTTCGTACATAGAGTTGAAGGCCAGCGAGACTGCGTAGGAGGTTGACGGTTGAGACTGAGGAGACAACAGGAGGATGGGTTGAGCCTGTTTTGAAGTAGACGGCTGTCCCTGTTGAGTAACTGGGACGGCCTGAACAAACTGCTGTTGCTGCTGTTGCTTCTGGTAAGGCTGGAACCTTCTTCCTGTCTTCTTAAGCTTCTTACCAGCAGCAGGGGCGGTCTCTTGCTTCCTCTTGGAAGAGATGCCCCACCTAGCCCTAAGGCTCTGGTTGAGCCTAGCAGCCTCGTGGTGCACCTCGTTCACAGAGGACTCTGGGAAGAGGTCCGCACCCCACATGCTGGAAGCCAGGAGTCTATTAGGCTCATGCCTGATAGTAGCCTCCTGCAAGACGTGCTTTCGGCAGTTCCTCCTAGCTTGGAAGAAGTCGATAGCATCAGCTTGTACTGTCTGGAGCTGGGATTTGGCCAGAATCTTGAATAAAGGTTCTGTGCCATAAGACAGGGCAGCCATTTCTGTGATGATTAGGGAGTTAAGGGACCTCCCAAATCTAGTTCGAGCATCGAACTCTGCCTGAATCAGGGTATCAGGCAGCCTTGGAAGCTTCTCGCCAAACTGGTCCATTGCGCAGTCTGGTTTAAGCTTACCAATCGAGAACGTGGCAGGCAAGTTCTCCTACAATTCTCCAAAGGCTGGGAAGAGTGGAGAAGTAGACTCCGCTTCCCTCAGCTGTGGCATGGGCTCATCCTTGAGGACTGCCTGAAGAGTCGCTTCCACTATTTTGGTAGCGAACGGAAGAGAAGCCTCCTCCTCCGTCGCGAAAATAGTGAAAGGACTCTTGAAAGCTTGGAGCTTAGTGTTAGTACACTCCCAATCCTCTAGGCAGTGAACCCATTCCCGCTGTGCGTGCTCCCTACTATACAGCACGTTCTCTCGGGAAATCTTGTCCTCTCTAGTGAGAGCAGCCACGGTCAGCCTAGCATACCCAATGAAAGGCTGAGTCAGTCAAGGAGGATAGAACTCGAAGTCCTCAATTCTTCGAGTTCCACACTCCGGGATAGAGATCATGCCGTCCTTGAATGGAGCATAAGCGGCCACTCTCCATGGGTTATCCATGGAGAAGGCTGGTAGGGATTCGTAGGGAGGTAACTGCAGAATGCCAGTACCTGCTACGGGGGAGCTTGGCTGAGGAACCTGAGAAAGTCCAGCAAAACGGTCCTCTTGCTCTCTAACTCTGTTAGAGAGATCCTGAATGGATTGGCCAGACTGATTGATGGTGTTTGACAGCTGCGCAAACATCTGTTCAAACCTAGACCCGAGGGCGGACATCCTCGAGCCAACCATCTCTCCCACTTGCTGCATCACCACTGCCGAAAAGGTGGTGGGATCAAAGGAGCTTGGTCCCGCCACCCCAACAGGAGTTACCGGAGTGGATGCGGTGGATGCCGGAGAAGGCGTTGGCTCGGCTGGAGCGCGAGCCTTCTCCTTAGAAGCCTTGCTTCTAGAGCTCTTAGAGTAAGAAGAGCTCGGCTTTGCCTTCACCGCGTCAGCGTAGGAAGTCGTAGACTTCTTAGCTGAAGAAGACGACGACTTCTTAGAAGTCGTCTTATGGAGGGTCTTCTGTTCTCTCTGTCCCTTCACCTTCGGGGGTACAGAAAGAGCGGGAGAGCGGGCAGGGATCTCAGATCCCGTAAAGCCTTGGAAAGAGGCAGTAGAAAGGACAGGAGAAGAAGATCCAGGAGCGCCCAAGGAAAGACCTTGGGCGCCCGACACACCTACCTCAACCAACAAATCCTCTGCCCCTACCGCCATAGGCTCGATGTTCAGGTCCAGGTTAGCCACATCTGGGACCGGCTCCTGCGTGGAGACGGACCCGAACGCCTGCTGCACCTCCTGCTGTATCGAAGCTATGAGAGGGGCTGCCGAGATGGGGTCAACATAGCCGGTCGACTTGCCACCGGAGAAGATCTGAACAGCCAGCTTCTTGTCGAGAATGTACGGCTGGCCCTTGGCGGCGTTCTTCCCGAACCCGACCACCCACCCAAGCCTTCAGGGTTGCCAAGGCGACTTCCTTCACGGCGGCAGCCTGAAAGAGAAGGCGAAATGAAGCTTCTAGCGGTGGAGACAGGGTTGAACAAAGCTTAAAACTAAGTGTTATTAGTGATACGACCAAGAAGTCTAAGAGTAGACTTACCCCACCCAACAGCTGACTAACAAGGTCGTAGCAGATGGTGCAAGCTTCTGGGTGCCAGACGATCAGACCATTGTGGGTGGTGGCACACGGGGCGTGAGTCCTACACTCCTCATGGGCGCAGGGGTCGTAGAGTGTCGCGTTGCAACCCAGGACCTGACAGTTGGTAGCCTGTAAGTGGAGAGATACATAAGTATCAGGTGCACACTTACAGCCTAGCAATTGCTCCGCTGCATGCCGGAGCGTGAAAGTTAGATTAAACCAGAGCCCCGCCATAATACGTGTGGTAACTAGGCGGTTGGGGTTGTCTAAGGCTACGCCGGAGACAGGAGAAAGATTCCAACCAGGAGTGGTGAGGAGCCATGAAACCACGACGGAGAACGACGGAGATGGTACACATAAATAAATTAAAACTAAAATTCACCGTAATATTAGGGTATATCCTTATATATATATAACGAAGTATAAATTTTTTCCCGTCTACTAGAAGAGTGCCCGGGTAAGGAGTGAGCTCTCCTCCGGTAGCAGAAAAAAGGATATAGTAGGCAAGCGACAGACCACTAGTAATGTCCACCCCGCCCGCTGGCGGAGCCAGACGAACCTATAACCAAAGGGGCCCCCGGCTTCATTGGAGGCTCCGTTCATTACAGTAGGGGAAGGGTGGGACTGAGCAATAGGTGGGGGGTCCCGGCGTAACACGGCGGGAGAGAGAGAGAGGGGGGTGGCCTACCCCTCCCCGTCCCTACAGCTACCCGCTCGGTGACCCGGTACCCGAGACAAGTGGTCGCCCTGTACCCCAGCTGGGAGGGAGCTCCTGGCCTCCTCAGAGAGAGAGGGAGGAAGGCTACTGTGGTTGTCATGGCAACCAAGGAGTCCCCCAGACCCCTCCCTATACCTGGTAGGGAGGGAAGGGGAAGGGTAAGGTGCTATGGAACACGTGATCGCAGGTGGCCTAAGCCGCGATGGCAACACAACCATGGAGGGGCCACGTGAACCAGACTGTACCAACACATGGTACATGCACCTAGGCTAGCCTAACACCCTAAATAACACTGATAATACATCGTAAAGGGGGAAAAGACACTTTTAGTAAAAGAGAAAGAAGCCCAGGAGGAGGCAAGCTGTTCCGAAGAACAGTTGACTACTCGGAGCCAGCGGTAGCCGATGAAGAGCAAGAGCCGGGATGCTGGGCCAGAAACACGGTATAGCCCTAAATACCAAACTAAGAGAAATGGTAAAAGGGCTGTCCTAGCTATAAAAACGATGTAATAAACGATGAACGTAAAATAGTAAGCCCATAAGTATAAGATGTCCCAGTATGGGAGACCGGGAAATCTTAACACGAGGCGGCATGCAGCCGCCACGAGTCAACCGGGAGACCGTATATGACCTATAAAGAAGGAAAATACTGGTCCCTGGAAGACTAAAAAACAGTAAAATACTACTTATGAGGCACTTAACTTAGCCGATGCGATAGCTGCACGTTCCATCGTAATGACGAGGTAAAATTACGAAAAACACAACACGAGAGAAAAAAGCACTCAAGCGCTGCAAACCTAATGATTAAGGATGACCGCTAGGGGCGCTGCTGTCCGTGGCGTCGGTAGTAGTAGTAGTAGCGGCCGCATCACCCTTTGGTATCAGCTCTCTCTGGTGGGGATTTTATGTTGGAAGGTCTAAATGGTGAATGACTCGTGGTAGTGATCCCACTTGCCTATATTCTCATACCGACACTTCTTTTATAGAGTGAGTGAGTCAGTTTTACTGACATTTTCTTAATTTTGTTTTTCTCTGGTAATTTAGATTAATTTTACCTAGAAAGAATGATATTAAGGATACTTTCATAGGCCGACACGAGCTGAGCCCAGAAATGTTATATATTTGTATCGTGGCACATAATAACAAGAAACAAATAAAGAAATAACACACACACACACATATATATATATATATATAATATATAAGGATATATATATATTATATATATATATATGTCTATATATATATATATGTATAATTATATATATATATATAATATATATATGTAATATATCTGTATATATATATATATATATATAATATAAGATATATATATCTATATAGATAGATATATATATATATATCATATATATATATATATATATAATATATATATATATATATATATATATATATATATATATATATATTAATATATATATATATATATATATATATATAGATATATATATATGTATATATATATATGTATAATATATATATATATAATATATATATATATAAATATATATATATATATATATATATATTAATCTAGTTTGCAAGACAACAAATAATACATCAATTATTAAATATCTGTAGGTGGTAATAATTTTACTTTCTTCCTAGCATATAGGTGATGTCTAAGTGCATGGAGATTGCTAAATTCCTGTGGATGGTAGGAAGCAATAGTGGCTGACTTTGTTTCTTTTAGTTATTTGGTCAATTAAAGAACTACAGATATTGTCGTTGTTTTCCAACTGGGAGCAGATTCTTGCTAGATCAGCTTTATGAATAGTATATGTCGCAGCATAGAAAGTTTTCTTGCTTTTACCATAGAAGAAGCTAGTAGTATCTCACCCACTTAGGGCATGTACTAAAGGAAGTATCTTTGCCTCATCAACATCTATGACCTCAATGATCTGATGAATATGGATGAATTAGTGTATTGTTTGCATGTACAGCTCCTTCAGGCCTCCTGCTACTCAGTAATCATATATATATACACTTATCACCACGATGTCTGAGTCAGATGCCTTAATTATAACTCTTGAACATCCCACATGGATAAAGGCTGCTATAGACATGAATAAAGAGGTGTCAGCTTCTTCTTGTGTGAATGATACCAAATTCATGATATCTTCATTCTTGTCCTTTTCTTTGTGACTTGTATTTCTGTTTCTCACTATTCTAACATCTTGCCAATTTTCAAACACACCAGTCAAGACTATAGTTACACCATCTGGAATGATATGGGCCAGATTTGACCACTGTTCATAAAAAAAATTGTAACAAATGAGCTTTATTTATGTTACTTCTGAGAATGCTATCCTAATTTCTTATGACACGGCTACACTGATCCATTTGTGAATGTCCTCATCTATCCCAATATCCACTGGCATCTTTCAAACTGATTCCACTTTCCATGTTCCCATCATCCATGTCTCCATCATACCTATATGCCACCATGTGTATTTCATATTTCACAGTAACTTGTACCTCTCACAACAGCACAAAGGATACGGCAGACAGAGCTCATTGTTGAATGGCTTATATGAGCGTACCAGTGCCATAGCATCCACCACAATACCAGATTTGCTCTTCCATTCTGCTATATCTGGAGGCCACTCAGTCAGATTGCACTTTTATTACAACATTCCTAAAAGTGATGATTTATTCCTTTTTCTTAGTACAATCCTATCACATGATGAGTTCATTGAGGCAACAGAAGGAGGGTGGTTGCACAATTCATGTTTCAAAACTTCCTTCAGTTCCAAAAAGTGACAATCTCTTTCTAGTTCCATCACCATTCGTTTCAAGTACACTGTCTCATTACAAGTTCATTTACCTTCCTCTTTTGTGTTATTGGCATTTTGCACAGTGTTATAGCTTTGAATGTGAGAAGATTAGGTTTCTTAATTTTACCAGTACTCAAATCATCACTGATTTGTTCTGTTGCCACACTGCCATTAGCTATGGAGACAAAATGCATTTTGCCATATACAAATGGGTCAATAATCTGGCCACTCTCAATGGCTGATATAATGTGATCACATGAGTTACAGTGTCTTTTTTTGTTGCACTGATGGCTTCATAATGAAACTCATCTTGGGTATGCATGTGCATCACCCTAATTGAAATTGATATTGCAGCAGAAAATGGTAGTCTTAAACCACCTGGTTTTTACATTCTTGTTCACTGTTATTCCCTTTAATCCTGCTTGACCAGACCTACCTTTTGCATCACAGTTCTGTGAACATTACAGTGCTATATCTGTCCAGATTGCATTAAATTCTCCACAAGATGGCTTCACAGTAAAATATCCACGTTCAAATGCCTCATAAATTTCAGGAGCCTCAGTTTGAAGATTGCCCATTTCATGTAGATAACACATTACGTACTGCTTTAATGTATTTGGTATGATCAACAGCCCCTGCCATTCACCACTCCTCTCTGCATGAATGTATGACAGTAGGATTTCTATTATATGTAATTAGTTACACCAAATCTGGTAGGTCTTGCTGTACTTTTTACAAGATTCAAACTGGTCTATAAAAAATTGAAAATGTGGTAGAAGTTTTTGAAGTTTGTGCACTGTTTGCATTATGGGAGTACTCTCTTTTAGTTCCCTGCCCAGTGAGGACATTTCTGCCACTACACCCACACTGATTTCTTGTTGAATCCCCAATGTTCAAATGCATCAAACCTAAGGGCTTCCAGCAACTCATACACAAGCATGTGGGTTAATTGCTTGATAGTAACCTTTACCAGAGAGGACTTTTTCTGCTGTGCCATCTTTCAGTACACTGCTGAAGGCAAACAGTTCTTTCAAACCTGAACCATACATAAGCTTTCCAATTGCTCTTAGATAGTTTGTTAAGAAATGCAAGCCCTAGCCTTAGAATCTGGTTTTCATATTCACCCTGTGCATTTTTGCAGTGTGTAAATAATCTCATAAATAGATTCATCTTGGATAATAACAGTATGTGTCCTCCACATTCTTTTGTTGGTTTTCATGCATATTTTCACTGCTTCTACTACAACTACTGGGCGAGCAGGTGAATTGGATATGAAGGGGCAGTACCCAATTGCTGTAACTGGAATGTGTTTATGATTCAGCAAAGCATGTAACACTTTCCATCCAGGGCAATTAATTTCTACCTCAAGAAGTTTACTAGGACAAAGTTGGAGTAACTTCCAGCAGAGATTAATACTTGGGGTATCTGATTTGTGAGCCCTGCAAGAATTTCAGTATCATGCTTTTGGCCTTTTCTGGGAACATCTCATGCTTCAACTTCTTTACAGAGTGGACTGGGTTTACTGACATTATGGAAGTGTCATAATACTCTCTATGTGTGATATGCTTGTGTCTTATACTTGGCCTTCCAGCAACCCTGGCTGGTACATAACTATACTTGTCATATGCATACTAGAACCATCAAATGTACATTCAGAGAAATCTAAATTACCAATTGCAAAGTAAGTGAACTTACCTGAAACTATATTTGCAGGAATAAATATATTTTCATCATTTGTTTGTTCATCAACTTCAGCCTCTACCGTTTCTAAGACCCTTTGGAGCTCACTGTAACTAATACACAATCCTAACTGACTAAGCATGATATCTTTGCTCCTAATTTTATGATACACATATACAGCTAAAACAACATGCTGGGGTGTATGCAAACCAGTTACGGCAAACAAAATGTCTTGTGAGATGTTTAAAACACTTTCATGAATTTCTTGAGGATTAACAAGACGTTAATTTTTACCTACATTATCTGGAATTGCATCAGAAAGCAGAAGTGTAACTAAATTGTAAAGACTGGGTGGAGTTATGGCCAATGATTGGTCATATGAGACTTCACAGGAATCTAATCTACTCTTTTTGTACTGTGTTTTCATATCCCTTACATCTGATTTCATTTTTAGTTATGAGAGATATTGGTATTATTTAAACACATACTATACTATTTATAATGCTTTGTGTAAATTGGTACTACCTGAATATTTTTGAGGTTGGGCCAAGTTTTATGCAAATATCAAACTTTACCAATAGTTTAGAATAAATGTGTTTTTTTATACAATTTCCAGTAAATTTAGCAAATTTGGGTAAATATTCCTTATCTTAGCTATGATATTTGATGAATTGCAGCTTGACTATTTAACCAAAATGTACGAATTTTTTGGTAAATTTTCCCCAAATCATCATTTTTTCATTTGAAAAATTATCCAAAGGCCTATAGGTGTAATTTTTTGGTATATCATTTCCATCTTTATTGTTTCAAGGTCATTTTACCAGAATAATACGTGATTACAGTTACCATCCAAGTTACGACCTAGATCCGTTCCGACCAACAGGTCGTATGTCAGAATGGTCGTTAGTCGAAAATACCAGCCAAAATGGCCGACACGTGGATTATAAGTACTCGGTTAAAGTGGAAGATTATACTGTACTCGAGGACATATGATATGAATGTGTTGCATTTTTAAGTAACTTTTTCTGTTGAATAATATTATTGTGTATATACAAGCTGTTTATTTATCATTTTTATACCTTTTAGTTTCACTTTTATAATTTTATCATATATTTCTGTTGAATAATATTACTGTACATATGTATATACAAGCTGTTTATTTATAATTTTTATGCCTTTTAGTTTCACTTTTATCATACTTTTTCTGTTGAATAATATTACTGTTGTACTATACGTACAAGCTGTTTATGTATTTATCATTTTTATGCCTTTTAGTTTCACTTTTATCATTTTATCATAGAGATATTTTTAATATTATACTGTAGGTGCAATGTATTTAGCTTTTTTTTCAGTTGCTTAGTTGATATACTACATACATACATCTTAATATAATATGGTTTTAGAAATAAAATATTTATTACTGCAGTTGAATTTATTATACAAAAATACAAATGAAGATCAAAATACGAAAATAGAAAAGTTACAGTTCAAAAATAGAACATACAGTACTGTAGTACAAAATAGAAAATACATATGCATGTAAAAAAATAAGCAAAACAACACTCAAAATTAATGTTCACTGGTGCTTGGTTCGACGTCATCAACACTTTCTTCATACGCACGGTCGAAAGAAAGATCAGCTGTTAAGTCAGGCGAGGCAGGGGATGGGGAAGGGGTGGTTACTGCGCTGGCCGATGTAGGGGAGGGGGTGGCTTCGATGCTGGATGAGGCGGGCTTTTGTGTTCGTTTGACAAACATGCTAAGTGTCGTTTGGATCTTCTGCTTTTTCTTTTCATCGTAGATTTCTTTGTATGGCCTCATTACTTCTTGCATAGATCTCTCTATCCGGGCAAACCGTTCAACATTCGGATCCATTCCTTCCAATTTATGCAGCATTGTATTAAGCATTTGTATGGCTTCCGATAATCCCTTTACAGTAAACTTTCGTTCGGGCTCCTCCTCTTCTACAACTTCCTTTTCTTCCTCTCTTCTTTCTTCTTCAGCTTTCCTTTCTTCTTCTATTGCTAACAGTTCTTCATTTGTTAATTCCTCAGGTTCTTCACTTATCAGTTCTTCAATTTCTTCTTCATCACATCCTAACTCAAGTTGCTTTGCCAAGCTAACAATTTTTCCTCGGACCTTGCTTAATTCCTCTTCGTTATCGAAGCCAACAAAATCTCTGAGGAAGCGTTTGCAGCAGTGTTTCCAAATACCACTCATACATTTTTCTGTCACCAAATCCCAAGCTTTAGCGACATGCTTGATACAATGGTAAATGTTGTATGATTTCCAATAATCCCGCAAAGTCAGCTCAGGGTTTTCATCCATAGCTTCGATGGCTTGGTCAAAGGAAATTCTTACGTAGTGCGCCTTGAACGTAGAAATCGCACCCTGGTCCATGGGTTGGATTAGGGGGGTGGTATTAGGGGGAAGGAAGACAACGCGCACGTTAGGATGAAGATCATCCAAGTGCGTCGGGTGGCCAGGCGCATTGTCAAGCACTAATAAAATCTTAAACGGAATGCCCTTATCGCTACAATATTGACGTGCCTCGGGTACAAAACAGTTTAAAAACCAATCTTCAAACAGTGCTAGCGTCATCCAGGCCTTTCTGTTACTTCGGTAATAAACGGGAAGGGCATGTTTGTTCACATTCTTCAGTGCACGTGGGTTTTCTGAAAGTGCAATCAAAAAAGGTTTTAATTTATGTCCTGCGATGTTTCCACCGAACAATAGCGTGAATCTTTCTTTGATTGCCTTGTGCCCTGGTGCACTCGCGAATTCTTTGCTTATGTACGTGCCTTTCGGCATCTTTTTCCAAAACAAGGCAGTTTCGTCCACATTAAAAAATCTGTTCAGGCAAATATCCTTCTTTCACAATTAGTTATCAAATTCTTCAACGAATGCCTTAGCAGCAGGCGCATCACTGCTAGCAGCCTCGCCTTTCGTCAGAACATGGTGCACTTGGTACCGATCTCGGAATCGACGAAACCACCCATCACTCGCTATAAACTCCAACGAAGCATATTCTTCACCTCCTTTCTCTTTTAACATTTTAAATAAACTTGTTGCCTTGCTTTGCACTGCTCGCAACATCACTTGCACATTTCTTTGTCTATTATCTTCCAGCCACGTAAATAACAACTTTTCCATGTCTGCTATCGGTCCTTCACGCTGTTTGGTGATAATAGTTGACTTGATTGGGGCTGCTCCTTTCACTGCGTCCTTAATCCTTTCCTTGTCCTTTAGAATGGTGGAGACCGTGGAGTGGGAGAGATGGAGACTTCTGCTTATACAATTAACTTTCATCCCACCTTCATATTTCTTGATTACGTCCATCTTCATCTCCAACGTCAGTGCCTTCCTAGCTTTCTTGGCAGAATTGCATTCTGATGAGTCAGACTTTCTCTTAGGGGCCATGGCAAAGGTGTAATGAAAAAAATGTTCCTGCTACAATGTTACAGTACTGCTACAATGTCTAGACAGTGAGTGAGGTGGTTGGGATGAGTGTCTGGGATGCTGTGCTGCCGGCGCCGTCGTAACTGTCATACCGCGCCGCACGCACTACGCTACCGCGCTGCCAAACAGTAAACGCCGCCAAATATAAAAAAATAGACCCCTGTCGGACACTGTCGTAAGTACGGGTGGACGTAACTCGCGCAGGTCGTAACTCGGATGGTAACTGTATATAAACGAACAATCATATGGCGTAACATTTAATGAAAGTGGCCAACGCAAATAAAATAGATTATCCTAGAGAGCTATTTATGGCAATATTTAAGTGTTCAAAGGACCACATTTTTAAGAGCCGTCCCAATTATGGTGTGCTATATATCAATCTATCTTATAAATGCATCAAAATGTAAGGGGCCCACCGTGTAGGGTAAATCCCTTATTTTAACAGATAGGGGCATTTGACTTCTAGACTATAGTATAGGACTGCCAACTATAACTCCTCAAACATTTATATTATATATGGTGAATTCATAAATATTGACTCGGAAACTTTATCATCATCTCTGAACAGCAAGCAAGGCCTTGTTTAACCAACTAATCAGCTAGTTCCTAGATTATGTGCACTACACCAACTAGCAGTTTTGACACAACCCACTCATGTTAACAACCCCCTAAAAGTGGGTTGTTAACATGACAGATCTTTGTAATGCCTTATTTAGCAACAGGTTCCAAACTGAATGTGTTCATATCCTTGTAATTGTCTCCCTACTTAAGCAGCTAATTTGTTAGACTGTCTGCGGAAGTTAGGTACAGACATCGTCTTGGAGTGAAGATTTATGCTGATGGAAGCAGGTGGTGAACCCTACTAAGATATTCCCTTCCAACATTTGACAAATAAGAACAGTTTTCATTAAATAAACCTAGTAATGCAGTTAACATGCTTTAGAGTGAAACAACAATATATAAAGCGATGATCAGCATTTTAAAACAATATATTTATGTTTCAACTTGCAATGTTTACATTTTAAATGTTTACTGTGCTATATAATAAACCTAAATGATGTAGCTGTTCTATTTAGCAGAATATGGTTAAGAGAGGGTCTACTTCTTCTCAAAATATGTTCTAATACAGTATTCCTTATTCTCTGGATTATGTTGTAGTAGTACCTTTTCTCCAGTTTGATATTTTTCAGTGCTTAAATATAATGATGAAAACATGTATCAATACAAAAGATTTATTTCATAATAACATCATAAAAGCTAAACTCATCCATCAGGGCTCTAACTAAATTAAACATTACTAAGGGCTCGATACAGTATTCAGACATACCAAACAGAAAAATATTGTGTAGCCAGGAGAAAAAAGTTTTCAATGTTAATCAGGAGAAAAAAATCAAAATTGAAGAAAAATGAGGGGAGAAAGCATGAAACTAAGTGAAAATAAAACGCGGAAAGCACTGCAATAACAAAAAATTACTAATAGTAATAATGATGTAAAAACAGTACATACTAATAACAACAGCTAAAATATAATGAAATAAGCATCAATTGCATCTGAATTTATTTATATCCCTCAGAGATACTCAGTAAAAACCAATTACCATATTTTTATTATTGAGCAGTTCAAAGAGTTCAACAAATCACATTTTAGATTCTCATAAACTTTGTCCAAATAACTTAATCTAGCTGGAACACAGTAAAATTAACCTTTCACACATTCAGATCACTTGAATATGCCATGCATATCTATTATATGGAAACTCTTATGCAATGCTCACATCTCAGCTCAGTGACACCAGGAATAAGTTTCCCATGAGATTTCATGTCCCAGCGTATCTTGTATAAAAATGCCCATAAATATACTCAGGGACTGTTGCTGGTTTTAGTTGGTATCTTTTACAATATCAGGTGACCACTGTAATTTTACTTAATAAATTATTAAAAACTAATAGAAAGAACATGTATACTCGCTAAAAGGTACCACATTTCCCCATCCCTGTACATCTTGTATATACTTGTCAGTAATAAATAAACTTAAATATTGTTGATGTTTTCAGTTCTTATCTTTTTATGATATACTGTGTGCTGTAATTGCAAATTTCCAAAATAAAGTACAAAAAAATATTAGAAAGAACATGTACACTACTCACTAAAATTAGCTTGTGTTTTCATAATTATCTTGAAAAAGAGGCCCTGCTCAGCATAAAGTACAAAAAAAATATTAGAAAGAACATGTACACTATAACTCACGAAAATTAGCTTGTGTTTTCATAATTATCTTGAAAAAGAGGCCCTGCTCAGCATTGGAATGATTAACTTTCAATTCCTGTGGCAGGTACAGAAAATGTTTGAATTTTTATTTTTATTCCATAAGCATTTGCATACCCTTCTTCTTTCCACTGATGTTTTTTTTTCTTAAATTAGCAGATCATAAAGTTTGACAGTTAATGGGGTTTTGTTAATGTATATACATACTATGGGCCTGAAAGGTTTAAGGAAACTGCATATCTACAAATGAGAAGGGAAAGGAAAAAATTAAAATGCAACAGCTTGTTGACAAATGGACCCTCCTAGGAACCTTTTAAATTAAGCTGCATTTTCAAAATAAAAACCTCTTGCCTCAAAATAGCAAATGGACACCTGATTTAAATTTTTTTAAAAGACCATTGCCCCATAAAAATAAAATATGACCTACTAATTATCCACACCTCTTCTGGAATTTAGTTCATGTCAAGACAAAAGATAATCTTTTTTCATGTCAATTCACCAGCATCAATTCCAAGTAAGACTAGAATATAAAATATTATCCTGTACATATGTATATCTAAACTGAAACAATTCCATATTCAGCTGTAATCATTTTTTCATTCTATATCAGCAATAAATATCTCCCTCTATTTTTTCTATACATAAAAGCAGGCTTAATGTGATCAGCATTCACAAAATCATTTTACTCCTGTTCTATAACAGAATTATTCTTTAAGGACTCAACAACATTCTTTCATCTTATAAAATTGCAGAACTTCTACAAAATTAACAAGGATGCTGATAATGCAGTGATTAAAAAACAGAAAAAAATTTAAAAAGACCAAATCCCTAAGCTATACCCAAAGAAAATTACTACTGTATAATCAAACATACAATCAACAGTATAAATGCATTTAGGTAAAGGCCATATTGTTGTTTAAAAATTTACTTACCTGTAGTGAGAGCAGCAGTCCACTCTTGCTCTCCAGTTGCTCCCCAAAGAAGTGTAGCATGGCTCTTATCTTTGACAGGCGCTACTGCAAATGGCACCCGTGTAAGTGTACCTCCCATGCCTGATTTTTGAGGTGAAGTGTAGCGAAGAGACGCTGAAAAAATACACACCATTATTTCTTGCATAATTTCAATATTATCAAACCAAATTTCAATATAAAGTACAAGAAAAATAGGAACAATTTCAAATTTAATCAGCCACATAAAAAAATGGAAATTACTTAACCAACACAATGCTAAAGTAATCTTCATTTCTTATTCAAAACAGGAAAAATCAAGAAACATATTTGACAAATATAATACCGTATATTTCCGGGTATAAGACAATCTTTAGATAAGACAAAGTAAAAAATCATGGAAAATTTTCATGAATATATCTTATATCTGTAGTATAGGACAACTTCTAAATTACAAAACCGAAATGTTTTTTGGAGAAAAGTTTATTTGCAAAAATTCAACAGTACAACTATATTCATAATAATGATGACTTGAATAAAGGTTGTTTTGTTTGTTGTATCCAATTAAAGTATCACTATTATCATATTGTTAATGTATTACAGAATATAAACATCACCATGTACATCACTTGCCTTTGATATTGTTTACATTCTCAAAACCTCAAGATTTGAAAATTATCGATATCTTCATTACCACTATTTGTTTGAAGAGATGTAATTTGGAGATACCTTTTATCATAAATTAACTAAGTTTGGTTGAAAACGTGCACATATTACTTCATTGTATAAGCATTAGGTGCGATTTCTCCACATCCAAACATCACTTCCGCCTGGCCATTATGTGCTATATAACCTTAAGCTTTAATTTAGTAGTAATATTCTTTCTTGAGATCTCTATTGTATGAGGGATGAACAAAAATGTATTTTATTTTTACCTATGGAAGCCACTACTGAGAATTGGCAGGGTGTGACAACTTGAGGATTTAAACAGAGCTCTTGATAAATGCTCGATAGTTACAGTAAATAGCATCAGTAACCAACTGTTTCGCAATTTGGTTGTTTATGTTAACTGAATTTTTCAGTGGAGAATGGAGGTGTATCATTAGTATAACAGTCAGTGAAATTTTGAGAGAGAGAGAGAGAGAGAGAGAGAGAGAGAGAGAGAGAGAGAGAGAGAGAGAGAGAGAGAGAGAGAGAGAGAGAGAGAGAAGGGGGGGAGGGGCTGGCTATTGCCTCAGTTAGGTTGTTACATTGATAGATGTCCACTTGCAAGTCGAATAAAAATTGTATTGAGAATAATGATATAATTTTAATAAAACTTGATTTACTGTAATCATATTGCATTAATATCGTATCACAATATATGAACAGAGCGATAATGCGCCATTTGCATTCTGGTTTTGTTTACAGCAATAAAATAATCAGCTGACTGCATTTTACCGATTTCATCACTGTCTTTAGTTGCCAAATGGAACTTAATTCAGAGATACATTCCTTTCGTAAATTATCAAAGCTGGGTTTAACAAAGACAATTCTATATCATGTTTTTCATACATATGTTCCCTAAAAGGGGAATCAATGTTTTGTTTATGTTTCACCACAATCTCAAATAACTGCTAATAACAATACAATAATGAATGATAATTACCATATACAATTATCATTTATAAGACTGAATTGTTCTAAACAGTTACAAACAGCTTTGCATGCTGCCTCACTTGAAGTTCGCTGCGTTCTGTTGTAAAAGCATGGGGAACGTGAAAATAGAAAGTGTCATAAAATCATTTAAAAAATGTCATGGATGGTACTGAAGATGATTTGTATGAAGCCTAAGTTGAATCACCAGAACCAGGCTGGAATCCCTATGATGTCAGCACATGTGATAAATCTTGTGATATGTATGAGAAACTTTGAATGAAACACGAATATTGTTATCCTAAATGTTATTACTACTGTAATTACACTACCATTGAAATTTCTAAAAGGTTACCGAAAGATAGAGGTTGCTGTGAGCACAACCGCAACTCAAGGTTTACAATTGCTCAGCTGGGATATCATAGATAAAAGTTTGTTTCATTGACTTAGAATTATTCCTTAAATAGGCTATTTGTTATGAAGATATGCCAATAATATATAAGGTAAAAATGGTTTTATTACCTTTATTATCAGTTTATTTCATAAAGGGAATCTTCATGTATGTTGGTGGTTAGGCTATAGCACCAAAGCCAAGGCTAGCCTACCGATACACATCTTAGAATTCAAGATTTGATTTTTTCTAAAAATCAAATCTTGAATAAGACAACCCCAAATGTTTAGGGGTGAACTTTAGGATTTAAAGGCCATCTTATTAGTGGAAATATACAGTACTTGTCATCATAAACATCTATTTTAGTTTTTCCCTTCATAGGGTTAGATATGATGTATGCTTTTTTTTTTTTGGCCCTGTGCACTTTCTACTTGAATTCCCATCTGGCTGAGAGCTTTTCTACTGTTTTACCCTACCAGTACCTCACTGCTTCTCATCATAAGGAAAAAGTTTTCAATCTTTGAGATATGTCTATTTTTTTAGCAGCTGGACTTCTCTCTCCAGCTCCTTGCTTTACTAATGGGATATTTTGATTTATCAATAGTCTAGTTATCTCTTTCCATTTCATCAAGGATAAACATTTCTTATTGTCAATCCCTGCTTCACTGTCCATTGTATCCCTAAGCTATTAGAAACACTCTACTTCTTTTAAGTCCTGTCATTCCATCACAGCAGTATTCTCCACTTCCTCTTGTCTCCACTGGCTGCTCTTACACATTTCAGGCAAAAAAATCTACAATAACATGCAAATTTTTTAATAAATGGAATAGAAAGAATGGATTTATGAAAGGAAGATTTCCATATATCCTCCCCTAAAATTAAAAACAGCCTGCGATAACTACTGGGCTAGACTAATAAGCATCCAACCATTTGAAAGTTACATCACTTGAATAAAACAGCAACTGTGGATTGGCAGTATCAATTACCTGCATAAACAGAAGAAATATCCATGTTGCATTTACATAAAATTAACAAAAAATAAAGCTGTATAATTTTGTGGACCAGAACCATTACCTACTCAACTTTGCTATCTGTAGACTTTAAAAGTTGACCTGCCATAACCTGTTAGAGACTGTATTACTTCCGACCTGCTTCTTGCAATGTCTTGTGAATATAATCAGCCTCTAGATACCATTTCTAGACTCCTTGGTTCTCCTTAGGCAGCAAAAAATGGAATAGTAAAAGATCCTCCTAATTACTTATTACTCATGGATCATGTGAGAGATGGAGTGGTGAAGGGTACTGTGGAACAGTCCTGGCTGACTTGTATTTGGATTTTAACTAACAGGTCAGGTAAAAATGAAAATCCCGGCACAAAACCTCAGGCATAATTCTCCCAAAGATAGTAGTGTTAATATCATTGTGCTGTTTTAAATATGGTAATGGCAAGAAAAAAACTGCTGGATAATCCTCTTGTTTTACTGAAGAACCCAAATTTAGATCATGAAACTTAAGACATGGGAGAGGGCACCACTATTGCTCTTAATGATAAATAATGATAACTTTTGTTGGCAAACAAAGTGAAGAAAATTTCTGTTCCCAGATCAGCCAGGTAATCTAATCAACTCCAATTACAAAACACTGTACTAACTAGAATCAATTTCATTTGGCCTAGTAGAGGGTATTGGATGAAGCTCTGCAAGACCCTACAATTGCCTTAGCTGTCTCTTGTGAAAGCTCCAACTTGACCCATTCTGATAAACCTACAACCATGAACCTGCTGGGCGGTTACTGTGGTATCTGTGGAAGTGTGCCTGTCTAAACAACTTCTCCCAGGCTGGCAGCCTTCAAAGATTGTCCATTCTTGGGAGGGTGCTCGTAAGTGAAAACCGACAGTAAACGAAACCTGGCAATTTGCGGTGCTTATGGTACCAATAACTGGTTAAAGGTACCGATAACCGGTTGATGGTACCTCTAATAGGTATGTTATGGCGCAATAAAGTGCCGACAACCGAAACTTGGTGCCTTATGGTGTCATAAATCGCCAATTTTTTGGCGCTAGACAATCGCCATAAAACCGGAGGCTTCCTGTACTGGGTTTCATGAAATAATTAGTTTGTTTTAAAAATCAGATATTTACTAAACCATACCAAAGGATACAGATAAAGGCAGGAGTGTAAAATTAAACAAGCACCAAGAGCATGAAGTGTCAAAACTATTGGGAACACATGTGAAACTGGTGCTGCTGATTTATCATAACTATATATACTTGACTATCATTCACACATCTCTCTCTCTCTCTCTCTCTCTCTCTCTCTCTCTCTCTCTCTCTCTCTCTCTCTCTCTCTCTCTCTCTCTCGTATAAGTTGAATAGTTGAATAATATTCCAAAACTTACTGTCCAGAGATGTGACTGAACTGGCAACAGATAATGTATGGGTTCGGTTATCTCTTGGAACACTGGCAATACCTGTAAAATTTTAAAAATTTATAAATCAAACAAAAACTACAGACCGTTTCTCAAAAATTACATTTTTCATAATAAAACCAAGTTTCATAAATACTTACCAAAATATTACATGGTTAACATTTCTAACTCACACAGCAACTTTTTTCAAATTCAGTGGTAGTGCTTCTTCTGTTTTTGCCTAGGTGACAGACCTGTCCACTATGGTAAACACAGAAAATATCCATAAGTATTTTTTTTATGGAGGTTGGATACATGGACATATTTTACTCCAAAACATTAAAGCATGGTAATGAGTTTGAAATGGAAAAATCTGCCAGCATTGGATAAAATGCTCTTTGTTTCCTTACCTGGTAAGAGAGCTACTGCAGGTGAAAACTGCTTCTGGTTGGTGATCATCTTAGCCCATAGTGGCATGTCTGTTGAGCTGTGGGGCACCTCTACTTAAGTGGGAGCTTTGCAGCAGAGGATATGCCTGATGGCTAACAAAGCATACAATAAGGTGCCCTTGCTCTGGGCACAGTGCCAAGAATAAAAAACCAGACAGCACTGTCATCTACTATGAAAACACTTGTAAAACACCACCACCTATCCACTGAGACTGGTGGAAACTCCAAGTACCTTATATCCCCACTCCCTAAAACTCAAATATCCTACACCAAGGTGAAAAGATTGGAGAACAAAGTGCTTCCTATAATTCCATACCCAATACTATGACAGCCACTGATAACGGAGCCAAGGTACTGCAATCATTGAACACTGTTTCCACTTCTTCAAGTAGTGAGAGGCAAAAATGGATTTGCACATCCAGTAGGTGTACTGAAAAATGAAGGTCAAAGACATGTTATGTCCGAAGGCTAAAGAGGTAGACACTGCTCTGATATCATGAGCTCTCACTTTAAAATTTGGTAAAATGTCTTACTGGATCTGGGAATGAGGTTCTCTAATCAAATCTCAGGAAGAAAAACAAGGTTTCTTTGACAAATGATGCTATGTATTTCTTACTGAACACCACAGATTACTAGATGGACCCCTCATCTTTTCTGTCCTATTCAGGTAGTTTCTTAGGGCTCTGACTGGAGGACATAGTAGTACTCTCTTTTCTTCCTCGTGGCCAAGAATACCCATTAATTTCTTAATGGTAAATGAACAAGGCCAGGGCTTGGACGGGTCGTCGTTCTTGGCCAAAAAGCCTAGGGTGAAGGAGCAAACTGCATCTCCTTGAGAAGCAGAATGAAGAGGTTCAAAAGATAGGCTTGTCAGCCTGTCAGCCATTTCAAGACCACATCTAGATTCCAGGGGACCAAAGTGCTATCCTTCCTCTGTTTTGCCACATCAAAAGACTTTAACACGTCCTTAAAACCAGAGTTTAACAAGAGATCCAGACCTCTATGCTTAAATACCGAGCTAGGCATAGCCCAATAACCTTTAATACTAAAGGAGGACAAATTCCTAGAGTTCCTCAGGTAAAGAAGGATATCTGCAATCTGTATCACACGGCTCAGAAGATGAGAGCTTCTGGTTGTGGCACCACCAACAAAAAACTGACAACTTGGCCTATTAGACGAAGCTAGAAGATTTTTGCCTGCACTGTGCAATAGCCTCTGCAGCTCCCCTTGAAAAACCTTTTGCTCTGACAAGCTTACAGACAGTCAGAAGCCTGTCAAGGCGAGAGCAGACAATTCTCGGTGGGACAACTTTGGTGGTGTCTTCTGAAGTGGGGTTGCCTGATTAAAAACAGTTTTTAGGAAAGAAGCCTTGGGTAGTCAACTATAGAGCAACCAAAAAAGGTCAGAGAACCAACACAGGCCTATGAGGGTCATGGTCACATTATGGCGCATCTGTAAACTTGTTCAAGACCTCCCCGATCATGCTGAAGGGTGGTAAGGCATATAGGTCTAGGCTCAACCAATCTTGTAGCATGGCGTCCATGACCCATGCAAGAGGATCTGGGCTGAAAAGTTAAAGAGAGGTAGGAGTTGAGATGGTTCTTGGAGATGGCAAACAGGTTTATCGTTGGCTTGCCCCACAGTTTCCATAGATCCAGACAAACTAGGGGATCCAGGGTCCACTCAGTGGGAAGGACCTGCTTTCAATGGCTCAGCTTGTTAGCCCTCACATTTAACTTTCCCTGGATAAAGCAGGTGACCAGACTCACTCAATTTTGGTCTGCCCACAGGAGTAATTCTCTTGTGACTTGGCAGAGAGAAAAGGAATGGGTGCCACCTTACTTGCGAATATAGGCTAAGGCAGTGGTGTTGTTCACAAGCACCACAACTGTCTTGTTGCAGACAATAGACGAAAAATTCTGAAGGCCAAACTGAACTGCCTTCAGCTCTCTAACATTGATATGTAAGCTCTGCTGATCCAGGGCCCATGTCCCCAGAGACTTCTTGATTCTCCAATAGGGCTCCCCTGTCTATGTCTGAGGCATTACAATAAAAGGCTAGTTTGGGATTCAGAGGATGAAGGGGCTTCCCTTCTGACAGCCACCAGTGCAAGTCCAATTTGATCTCTGGGGTGATCTAAAAAACATAAATATATGGCTGTGTCTTCAAGTAAAATTGAGAACTCTCATATGTATTCTGCCCAGTCTGACAAACATTTTCTATGGATGCCACAGTAGGCTCATCCACAACTGAACCAAGCAAGACGAAAGGGCACGAAAATTCTGGACCATCTGAAGGCAGCTGGATAGGCAGTGCCTAGTTATCAGTGAACTCAATTATCAGTGGGCTCGGTTTTCAGCGTTTTATAGCTTCTCTAGCAACGAAAATTGGTGATTTTCAGCATAACAATGTGCTGATTTCCAGTTATCGGTGCCAATAATAGAGTTATGATACATATCTAACTGATACATACCTAACAGAGGCGCCATTAACCGGTTATTGGCACCATTGATCACTGATTTTCTGTTATCAGAGATTTTTGCTTATCATGAAGCCATCAAATAGGAACCCCTGCCGATAACAAAAGTAGAATGTGCCCACTGATATCAACGTGTGAGGGGAGCGTGTGTGATGGAACCATTAGTGTCGGTGCAACAACAACCACCTGGTGTGACATAGGTCTACAATGAGTAGTGAAAATGAAATTATCTTGAACACATTTCTTTTATATTTGATTGAGGAATATGGAATTTTTATTATAAAATTAATATTAATAATACTTAACTGTGTAATTTATCTAGCCCTAAATCCCCAAAAACCGCACCAAAATTGACCACATTGGCAACTCTGTTACCTCCTATTCTGTCCGCCAGTTGGCAACACTGTCGTTGACAGTTACAAAACCTTCCCTTGAAAATCAGTTGTAATAGGCAGATCGTGGGGTAGGATGGGTGGGAGTAGATAAATTATACAGGTAAGTATTATTAATATTAATTTTATGATAAAAATTCCATATTAATAAACATTACCTTAATATAATTTATCTAGCCTGATTAACCACATTGAAAAGGAGGAGGGAATCTAAGTATAATTCCCCTTTCGGGCAGAATAGGACATAAAACAATCAAAGAAATATACTATATCATAGGCAGTTAAAAACTCAACCAGAGGTCTAAGATACTAAGAACTCAAAGTCTCCTACCATAATGCTGCTGAACTGCGGTAGTAAAGGACAAGGAGTAAGTGCATAGTCAGTCTGTCTGTATTAAAGTCAGGTGACCGACAAGGTGACCAGTCAGACGAAATGAGGACAGCAAGGCTGCAGCCTGATGACTTTATCAAGCACTACAACGACACCTGCTCTCTCATGAATGTCTGGCGCCAAGAGAGAGGAGCGGGTATTGACAACTCTTTCCTTGAAGGATGAGTGCCTGGACTGCCAGGGCAATTCAAAGCTAAGCAAACATTGGAGGTGTATCAACGCAACCCAACGTTGCCAGCAGCCATATCAACTCATGAGCAACTCCTGACTCGAGCTTTCTAGTGCCAAGAGAAAGGAGAACGGAGCAAAAAGGCGACTCAGTCGCGAAGGACGAGTGCCGGCAGTCCAACCTGGTCTCATGTTAAACGATCATCGGAGGGTGTATCAACGCAACCGAATTCGTCAACCAGAAACTCAGGGCTACTAAATGTCGCCTGATCTCGCACGAGTGTCTGACTCCGAGAAAACAGTTGAGACAAAAAGTAGATGGTGAACGAGTCACCAGATGACGGCAGACGATCCATCGACTAATTCCCTATCCAGAAGGACAATGGGAGAAGCGTGAGTCGTCAGCACAAGCGAACCAGTGGCTAGTCCTAGGTTGGCATCAACTTTGGGAGAAGCATAGTCGCCAGTGCCGACAACCCAGTGGCTGGTCCCATGTCACACTGACAATGGAAGCAGCATGAGCTGTCAAGCAGCTAGTCCTTGTCATCAACAACACCTAAATACCAAACTGCCTAATTCCCATTATGACTAAACCAAAAGCTGCCACAAGTTATAATGTAAAAACAAAAACTAAAAATATATACAACAAAAATAAATAATATACAGGTAGCAACCAAACGTAAATCAGGAAGACTACCAAATTCTCCTGTCTGACAACCTGTCCTGCCATTCCCAACGGGCCCAAAGAACGAAGGACGCCTAGAACTAGAGAAATATCCCTCAAGTAAAAAGAGGCAAAAACAGATTAGAATGCCAAGTCGCCACCTCAAGCACCTTGGCGACTGAGATGTTCTCCATAAAAGCTACTGATGTAGCAACTGCTCTAATACTGTGTGCTCTTGGCGTCTGGCCTTCAAAGGCAGCCGAACCACCAGTTTTAACAATAGGATCTCTGAGAAAAATGAATACACCATTCTTTGATATAGGTCTCTTGACATTTCGGGGTGAAACAAACAGATGACAGGGACGACCCTGAATGTCCTTCGTCCGGCGTAAATAGCATGAGAGCGCCCTAACAGGGCAAAGAACTAATTCCTCATTTAAATTACCAACAAAGTCGACCAGCAACTTTAGAAAGAAAGACCTGGGAATGGGATTATCAGACGATTCAGTCTTTGCGACAAATTTGGGAAGGTATGACAAATCATGTCTTGTCCTGATCTGGCAACCAGAAAAGAGTGTGCTTGCAGTTCACCCACCCTCTTGGCTGTAGCCAGCGAGTCAAGGAAGAGTGTCTAAGAAGAGAGGTCCCTAAAATCGGCCGTATTCAGAGGCTCAAACAGAGGGAACCTTAAGGCTTGAAGGACTTTATTAACGTCCCATGTTGGAGGAGAACACTGCGGACTGGGTCGAGATAGGGAAAAGGATTTAATTAAATCTCTAATGACATAAGATGAAGAGATTTCAGGGAGCCTCGCCTTAAAAACATACAAAGCATCGACCTATAACCCTTGATGCACGAAGGAGACAGGGACCTGTCATGATGTAAATGAACTAAAAACTCCGCTACTTTCGGTAAGGAAGGTCTAGACATTAAATGTCCTTGACATTTACACCGTCTGTAAACCGACCATTTAGCCTGATAATTTACTCTGGTTGATTGCCGTCTGGCAAGAGCCCACTGTTGCGCCACTCTCAAATAGAACCCTTTGTGCTTGGAGAATCTCCTGACAATCTCCAGGCATGATGATGAAGCATGTGGAGCCTCTGATGGAACCGATGAAAAAGGGGTTGTTTGAGAAGATCTGGTCTCTCTTGTCAGACGAATGGGGGGCTCGAGCTTCCAGTAGGTCAGGAAACCACTCCTTCTGTGGCCAGAAGGGGGCAATCAAGGTGAGATCCAGATGCTTGGTTGCCCTCATTTTGTTGAGGACTGACCTCACCGGAGTGAACGGAGGAAATGCGTAGGCTTGAAGGCCCTCCCAGTCCTGCAAAAGTGTCTGTCCCAGCACTCTGAGGAGTCTGGTAAGGGGTGAAGAAGATCTGGCACCGAAAATTCAGTGGGTTGGCAAACAGATCGACTGTGACAGGCCACTTCTTCCTGAGGCTGTCAAAGACTTCCAGGCAAAGTGTCCATTCCGAAAATTGAACTTCATTCGGTCTCGACAAGGCGTCTGCTAAGACATTGTGATGGCCCAGGATAAACTGAGGGACCAACGTAATCCCCCTGTCTTCTGCCCACACAAGATTGATCGCGCTTCTTGAGTGAGAAGGTCCGACTGTGTGCCACCTTGGTTTCTTAAGTATGAGACGGCTGTGGTGTTGTCGACGAAGGTCACGACAACCGACTCCAACAGTTGATCCTGAAATGAAAGAAGGCCTAGGTACACTGCCCTTAGTTCCCTCCAATTTATTGACATGATCCTCTCTTCCTCTGACCAAAGGTCTGAAGCGGCTTCGGAGCCCAGGTGCGGGCCCCAACCTTGATCCGAGGCGTCTGACCAAAACATTAGGTACGGCGGAACTGAAAGAAGAGATGTCCCTGACATGAGGCGGTGAACTTGCATCCACCAACGGAGATCCTTCCGACATTGTGGAGAGGAGGCGACTATCATGTCCTCGGACACGAAATCCCACGACTGGTGAAGTGACGACTGAAGGGACCTCATTCTGAGACGACCTCCGGGAACCAGTTGGATGAGGGATGACGAATGGCCCAGGAGAGTCCTCCAAAGGGAAACTGGCTGCATTACTGAGGACAAAAATTTTCCGACCAGACTTAGAAAGCTTGTCTATCTATTTCGGAGCAGGAGAAGCCCTCAAAATCTGGGAATTCAAAACAATCCCCAGATAAGTCATGATCTGGCAAGGGATTACACTGGACTTGTCGAAGTTGACACGAATACCCAACTCGACACAAAGAGACAGAACTATCTCCCTCGACCGGAGACATTTCTGTAGAGATTTGGCCTGGACTAGCCAATCATCCAGGCACCGAAGCATCCTTACATTTAACCCTTTAACGCCGATTGGACGTATTAAACATCGACGAAAATTGTCTGTCAAGTGCCGAACCGACATATGGTACATCGACGAAAAAAAGTTTTTTTAAAAATTCGTGGAAAAATAGTTATAAGCCTACTAGGCGAAAACTTTTGAATCACGCGCCTTGGGGGATGCTGGGAGCTCACGGATCAAGCTGTTGTTTTGTTTACAATCGTTACCCAGACGCGTAAGCGCGAATTTCTTTCTTCTCACACTAAAAAGCATCAGCGACACATCTCAGAAATTATTTCGTCACTTTGACAAAATTTTTGCACCATTTTATATTAGCCGTTAAATAGAGTACAGGCGGTCCCCGGGTTACGACGGTTCCGGCTTACGACGTTCCGAGGTTACGACGCTTTTTCTTAAATATTCAATGGAAAAATCCGTCCTGGGTTACGACGCTTGTTCCGAGGTTACGACGCTGACGCTTCCGACGCTCCGAGTTAACGACGCTTTTAAAAAACTCATACTATGATAAAACTCCTTTATAGTTTAGCACAGTATATTAATAAAAATAAGTTTCTGGTTAGATTACAACAAAAATTTTGAGGTTATGATGATTTTCGACACTTTTTATGTCGTATTTTTCTATGTTTTTTAGTGACGCCTCATATGCGGAACTAGTTTCCGAGCGAATGAATACATACTAGCTTGCGGTGCGCAAAGTTTACATATAACAGTCCAAAAGCACAAATAATGAAAAAAATCATTGCTTGTTTCCAGTAATAATAACAAAACGAAGTTTCTGGTTAGATAACAATGAGAGAGGAGAGAGTAGAGAGAGAGGAGAGAGAGAGAGAGAGAGGAGGAGGAGAGAGAGGAGAGAGCGAGAGAGCTAAGAGAGAGTAGGCGTCTTCCGACGCTCCGAGTAAGGACAGAGAAGTGTTCGTTTCGTTAAACGGCCTCTGACTCATGGCAGTAAATGTTTTGTTGATACTAATAATATAAGCCTATTTAAAGATACGTTTACTTTAATTAGTCTATATGATACGTAAATAGTAATCAACTGTTCTTGTAGCCCTCAAGATTTGGCAAAATCGAAGTATCCAAAGAGAGACATTATCCAGTACACTGGAACCTTGACATACGAATTTAATTTGTTCCGTTACCATCGTCGTATATCAAAACAGTTGTATCTCAAAGCATTTTTCCCATTTAAAATAATGTAATATGTATTAATCCGTTCTAGCGGTATGAAACCACACCTAAACACAGCTAAATTACATATAATATACACAATTTATACACAAACGAGTAATAACACACATAATGATAAAATAACATAGCAATGTGATAAATGATAATAAATGTTAATAAAATCAATTAAAAAAAAGAAAGGAATTTTACTTACCACAACGAAAGATGGCGTGAGGCCAGCAGGGGGAAGAGGTAGGGAAGGGTGGCAGAAAACGATTTGTTCTCTTTTTATTTACGTATGTACACTAATAACTACGTAATAAACACAAATGAAATAACATTGCTAAACTAATTTTTATTTTTTTATTTTAATCAGTTTGTAGTTTAGAAATAATGGTGATGCCTTTGGAAGGTTTTATGCTTTGCTTTAATTTCATGTTTTGCTTCCATCGAAATCATTTTCTTGGGTTTTTTCTTATCACCTGCTTTGTCTTTAGCTTTGAGACCCATGGTTAATAATAAAATAGACAAAATACACGAAAAAATAGGCGCAAATACAACGAACTAAACAACGACGTGTTAACATGCAGCACCAACAAACAAACAGACTGAACGCCATTTATCGGTCGCCTATACAACTAACACTCATCGCAAAATCGTATCTCAAATATTTCGTTGTATATCAAAGCTTATATTTTCGCAAATTTTCTGTTGTATCTCAAAACATTCGTATATTAGGGCAATCGTATGTCAAAGTTCCAGTGTAATTTGATCAGAGAGAGAGAGAGAGAGAGAGACGCCTTGGCAACAATGGTCACCGTCTCGGGGATTGACGTAACATTTATTTTCTGAACAGATAGGACAGAGAAGTGTTCGTTTCATTAAACGGCCTCTGACTCATAGCAGGAAATGTTTTGTTGCTACTAATATATAAGCCTATTTAAAGATACGTTTACTTTAATTAGTCTATATGATACGTAAATAGTAATCAGCTGTTCTTGTAGCCCTCAAGATTTGGCAAAATCACTCCAGGTTGTACATAAAACTTCAAGAATGTAGTGTCACCAGAGGATTACAATAGTTTTTACCTTCAAGAACCAGCATTCTTTTATGAAAATAACTCCAGGTTGTACATAAAACTACAGGAAACAACATGTAGTGTAACCAAAGGATTACAAGTAAGGTTTTTATAACTTTTTATTAGTTTAAGACATATTTCCAAGCGTCGTTCCGGCTTACGACGATTTTCGGCTTACGACGCGTCTCAAGAACGGAACCCCCGTCGTAACCCGGGGACTGCCTGTATTACATATGAAAATGTGCACAATTTCATGTAGAATACAACAAAAAATAACACATGGTTGTAGCTTTTATCAGTTTTGAAATATTCTCATATAAATAACGATAAGTGCCAAAATTTCTACCTTTGATCAACTTTGACTCTACCTAAATGGTCGAAAAACGCAATTGTAAGTTAAAACTTTTATATTCTAGTAATATTCAATTATTTACCTTCACTTTGCAACAAATTGGAAGTCTCTAGCACAATATTTCGATTTATGGTGAATTTATGAAAAAAAACTTTTTCCTACATCCGCGCGATAACTTCCGAAAAATCATAAATTTTTTGTCCGATTGTCGTAATGTTTGTACCATTTTAAATTAGCCGTTACATAAAGTTTTATATTTGGAAATGTGTGAAGTTTCATGTAGAATACGACAAAAAATAACACATGGTTGTAGCTTTTATCAGTTTTGAAATATTTTCATATAAATAACGTTCAGTAAACTTTGACTCTACCGAAATGGTCGAAAACCGCAATTGTAAGCTAAAACTCTTGCATTCTAGTAATACTCAATCATTTAACTTTATTTTGCAACAAATTTGAAGTCTCTAGCACAATATTTCAATTTATGGTGAATGTTAGAAAAAAAAAAACTTTTTTTCCTACGTCTGCGTGGTAACTGCCGAAAAAATCAAAATTTTTTTGTCCGATTGTCATAATGTTTGCACAGTTTTATATTAGCCGTTACATAAAGTTTTATATATGAAAATGTACGCAATTTCATGTAGAATACAACAAATAACAACCCATGATTGTAGCCTTTATCAGTTTCGAAATATTTTCATATAAATAATGATAAGGGCCAAAATTTCTACCTTTGGTCAACTTTAACTCTAACGAAATGGTTGAAAACCACAATTGTAAGCTAAAACTCTTGCATTCTAGTAATACTCAATCATTTACCTTCATTTTGCAACAAATTGAAAGTCTCTAGCACAATATTTCGATTTATGGTGAATTTTAGAAAAAAAAACATTTTCCTATGTCTGCGTGGTAACTGCCGAAAAAATCAAATTTTTTTTGTCCGATTGTCGTAATGTTTGCACAGTTTTATATTAGCCGTTACATAAAGTTTTATATATAAAAATGTGCACAACTTTATGTAGAATACAACAAAAAACAACCCATGGTTGTAGCTTTTATCATTTTGAAATATTTTCATATAAATAACGATAAGTGCCAAAATATCAACCTTCGGTCAAATTTGGCTCTACCCAAATGGTCGAAAAACTTAATTGTAAACTAAAACTCTTACATTTTAGTAATATTCAATCATTTACCTTTATTTTGCAACAAATTGGAAGTCTCTAGCACAATATTTCGATTTATGGTGAATTTATGAAAAAAAACATTTTCTTTACGTCCGCACTGTAACTCTTCCGAAAAAAATCTGAAATTTTTTTGTCCGATTGTCGTAATGTTTGCACCATATTAAATAAGCCGTTACAAAAAGTTTTATATATAAAAATGTGCACAACTTCATGTAGAATACAACAATAACAACCCATGGTTGTAGCTTTTGTCAGTTTTGAAATATTTTCATATAAATAACGGTAAGTGCCAAAATATCAACCTTTGGTCAAATTTGGCTCTACCGAAATAGTTGAAAAACGCAATTGTAAGCTAAAACTCTTACATTTTAGTAATATTCAATCATTTACCTGTATTTTGCAATAAATTGGAAGTCTCTAGCACAATATTTTGATTTATGGCGAATTTATGAAATAGACTTTTTCCTTGCGTCCGCACGGTAACTCTTTTGTAAAAATCTGAAATTTTTTCGTCCGATGGTCGTAATGTTTGCACCATTTTAAATTAGCAGTTACATAAAGTTCTATATATGAAAATGTGCACAATTTCATGTAGAATACAACAATAAATAACACATGGTTGTAGCTTTTATCAGTTTTGAAATATTTCTATATAAATAACGATAAATAGAAAAAATTTGACCTTTGGTCAAATTTAACTTGACCAATTTGGTCGAAAACTGCAATTGTAAGGTAAAACTATTACATTCTAGTAATATTCAATTAATTACCTTCTTTTTGCAACAACGGGAAGTCTCTAGCACAATATTTCGATTTATGGTGAATTTTTGAAAACAGCTATTTTTTACGTCAGCACGTTATGAATTCATGCATCATATTGTGATAATATTTTCTCTGTGTTGCTTTGATCGTTTTACAAGTTGTTATATACCAAAATCATCACAATTTAGTGTACAATACAACGAAAAAGTAATTAACTCATGAGCTTTAACCGATTTGCTCAAAGCGGGATTTGTATGCAATTATATATGAAATTTTTTTTTGCGGTCATATATCCCTATTATTTATATGTGATAATGATATTTTTTTCATTTCTGATGGTTGCATACTAAACTTCGGGCAATAACAAAAAAAAGGAGCCACAAATGAACTATTAATCTTGAAAAGTAAGCGTGCTGTGATTTTTTGAAAAAAACATTTTTTTCTGCTTCGGCGCTCACTCGTGAACGCCGCCGGCATACGGGAGACGATTTTTAAAATATCACTTCGGCGTTTAAGGGTTAATATGCAAATTTTCTGCGAATAATGCAGGGAGACGTTTCAGTGAGAAACCCGCAAATGTGAGAGTCCATGAATCCGGAGAACGCGAATACAGGGGGTCCGCTGTATATTTCTTCTACAGTTAAGCCATAAAGTTTTGCATATATGGTGAAGTTATAACATTATGATTATGGCAACGTTCCATTATGATCATGCTGCACTGACCTAAGGAAAGTCAAAGATCAATAAGGTATTCAAACGTCTTTGTGATCTCTCCCAGACCTGAAAAAGATGGGTTAGTGGGGTCTACCTCCCTTTGCTCTGAGAGGGAATGTTCCCCCTCAAAGCAAACAGAGTAAGCCCTTGAGATATTGTGATAAAGCCACCCCCTCCCATGTGAACTTTCTGATGACATAGCTACAGGAGAATGCAGGGGAGTGACCTCTCCCATAGAGGAGGCAGCATGAGAGTTAGACCAATTGGGAGAGAGGGAGTACTGTTATCCAGCATCTTCAGAGGAGAATACCCCTCTGAAGACAGACAAGAAGCCTTCTTTGTGTACCTCCTCTTTGAAGCGAAAATCAACCACTGTTCTGGGAACCAATTATAACACCCATCACAAGTATTGTTAATATTGCACTCGTATTTGCAAAATTTAGTGCAAACAGATAACTTGGGAAAAACCATTCAGGTTGCTTATCAAAATTCTTATACAACTCTTGCACAGAACCGGCTAACATTGGGCAGAGGAAGGTGTAGTACGTCCATCTCTGAACAAGGCTATTAGGCGAGTGAATGTATTACTCAGCAGTGGAGGAGGTAGTGGGGGTATCCCTTACCCCTCCCTCCAGTAGTTACTTGCCTTGTTACACAGTGCCACAACGACTTTTTGCGCTTCACTTCTTCACACTTTATTTTGTCGCAGATTTTTGTTTCACATTATATTCACTTTTCTGAAGGAGAACTTTCACTAATTTGCAGACTTTTTCTATGGAACCTATCTTTAAAATCATCACTAATTCACTTTATTTTGTAGAACAACACTATTTATTCACTTGTACTGCATTTTTTCATATTGTGTTGGTGACTAAATACTGATTTTTATTATAAAAATTATGTACAGCGCGCTTATAATGTAGTTAGTTATGTATCTATTAAGCTCATTCCAGATTAGGACCCAGACTGAGAATAGGTGTACAATTCTCTCTCTCTCTCTCTCTCTCTCTCTCTCTCTCTCTCTCTCTCTCTCTCTCTCTCTCTTCAAGGGTAATGTAAGATGTATCTGAAATGATATTGCACAATGTAAAATGTTTTTGGATGATAGAGCATATTGTACAATACTATTTAAAATATATTCAGTAATCATTTTCATTTTCTTTTCAAATAAAAGTGGACTGGCGAATAAAATTAAAATAATTAGCAAATATACTTTAAATATTGTACAACATGCTCTATCATCCAAAAGCAAAGTAATATTTCAAATGTACCTTACATTACCCTTAGAGAGAGAGAGAGACCCGAGAGAGAGGAGATTTTTTTGAGGAGAGAGAGACGAGAACGAGATAGAGAGAGAGAGAGAGAGAGAGAGAGAGAGAGAGAGAGAGAGAGAGAGAGCTGGAATGAGCTTAACCCTTAATGGACAGATACCCTCATATGAGTAACAATAACAGTTTTTGGGTGCTGGACAGACTCACTCATGGCAAGCATCAATATTACATGCCACCGACTTGGGGAAATTGTGCAGGAAAGAGGTTCCACTACTTCAATAGATCATACATTCACTAATGGCAACTTTTTGACTGACTCAGATCAATGAAGAAGGCAGCTCATGAGTTCATTGTGATCTTGACTCCAAGGGGGCATGTTGTGTTTCTCTTTCTCCCATGACAGCTTTGTATCTATTTGCTCATAAATATACCCAGGGGTTGCTGTTGATTTTAGTTCTTATCTCTTATTACAGTATGTCAGTTATAATTAGAAAAAACCTGTATAATCCCAAAAAAGTTACTGCAGCTTCGATCTCAGTAAACTTGCGTAAATATTTTATTACAAATATACTCAAAATATGTTACTGATTTTAGTTCTTATCTGTTTAGATATTGTGTGAGCTGTAATTATAATTTACAAAATAAAATAAAATAAAATAATCTATTAGAAAAAACATGTATACTTGGTAAAATTTACGATTGTCTTTTAAGATGCCCCACAAGACATTATAAATAGTCTTTTTCAACTTCTCGTGGGAAGTAGGGAGAATTCTTTTTCAAATTCTCGTGGAAAGTAGGGAGAATTCTTTTTCAACTTCTCGTGGAAAGTAGGGAGAATTCTTTTTCAACTTCTCGTGGAAAGTAGGGGGAATTCTTTTTCAACTTCTTGTGGAAAGTAGGGAGAATTATTTTTCAACATCTCATGGAAAGTAGGGAGATTTAAAAAAAAAAAAATAAAATTTAGAATTTTTTTCTTACATCATGTGCATTTGCATATCTTCCTCTATCCATTGGTGTGTTTTTTCTTAAATTGGCTGACCTCAAAGTTTCCAAGGCCTGGGGTGCTGAATGTTCTTTTAGCCTGGCTCTTAAGATTGAAAGATACATCACCATGTTATAAGTACACTGTAAATTATTTTTATCATACACATCTGTTTTAGTCATGAACACAATATGAAAAAATACAGTAATTAGTGAATAAACAGTTTTGCTCTATATACACAGAATTAGTGTGAATTTTAAGTGTTTTTACCAATATATAAATAAAACTGGGTGACTTCAATCCTACAAGAGAAAATGGCTATGCTTGTGTATACAGTACAGGGTAACTTGATTAGTTGTCAAACATTCTGTAAGACAGATTTATTTAATTTGTATTAAAGATCTATTTATTTTGTATTGAAAGTTTTATAGATAATTTGCTGTGTTTATATTAATATTATTTTAAAATGAGTAAATTATTGTTTTAAGCATTTTATTGAGCATATATACTTAAAAGTAACAGTTGTAAAAGGGTATTAGTCTAACATGACTTAAGATGTTTTGGGATGATGGTTTGGGGTGTATTTTTGTTTGAAATGATATTGTTTGTAGTAAATGATAATTTAAGGTATATTTTTGTTTGAACTATCAAATTAAACAATGAAATGTTCAAATAGACAGTTATACAGATTTTAGTTTAAGGGGTACAAGGTAATTGGCAGTTATAAGCCAGTTATAAGGGATTTTGCATTTCCACAGTAGGTCAGAAACCTATCTCCGCATAAAAGTGGGGGAGCACTGTATTAGAATAGCCTGCTCCAGCTCACAATCAAGGTAATTCCTTATGTAAAGACCAACAGTTTGTATTTGTGTAGGAATAATATCAATTTAATATATCTACTAACTTAGTTCTTGTCAACTGTCTTATTGCTTAAATAAAGTACCTCTATAATTGCTGTTCATTGCAGGTGGGGTTTAAAGAGTCATTAAGTTTAGTGAATATGAAAAAAAATTCTACCTCCAGATTCATAGTTGCCTGTTTTTTTATGAGTAAATCATAAAGCACCCAAGACAACACAAGAATTAAAACTGATAAGAAAAGGGTGAAGTCACGGAAAAAGTAAATAAAAAAAGAGGAGGGTGTTATGCATTTAGGGGCAATGTGAACAAATACTCCAGAATGGAACATATTTATCTTTTACCTTAATGTTGAACACTGGACAGATGCTATCAGCAGAGATTACAATTGAGTTGACTGTGTGGGTATTTTGAAGAATTGTTGAATAAGAAGTGACTGTTGAGAATATTTGGACGGTCAATGAAAGACCAATGAATAGAGAGGTACCAGTAGTTGGTAGGATTACAAGTGGGTGAAAATGTGAATTAGTTGCTGGCAAGGCATGTAAAATATGAATGCATACATACTGAAAAGTTTCCAAAGAATAATTGTTCCTTTCGCATATGGATGCATCTGCCAAAATTAATATAAGAATTATAGGGGCCAAACATTATTTAGTATACTGGAAATATTATGATGGGATTTTGACTGAGAAGGTAAGACAGACCTATGACTTAGGGCTACACAAGACATATTATAGAGACAGCCTAACCACTGGCAAATATGTAGTTTGCTTTCCAAAGTTCTGATATATTTCCATTAAGCTCAGTGTCATCAAGGAATCAGGCTACATAGCAATATACTCTTTTACATTAAATTGGGTATAACATATGTTGTAATGCCTAATCTTTACAAAATGACATGATTTTACAGAATGATTACAGAGATAATTTCAATTCTGGGGAAACTCCTTATAAATTTACTTACTTTCTTGACTAAGTTGTGATGCTAATACATGAGGGGCTTTTCCACTTGGTTCAGTTGAAGCAGGTGTAGAGGAGAGGGGTATCAAATGTGGATCCTGATCAGGTGGTGGTGTGGAAGATGATGCTCTTTGTTCTTCCTGAGCTTTTGGCTGAGAATTCTGGTAATGGTGCTGTTGTATGTGGACACCTGTTGCATCTGATTAAGAAAACAAATTTTATTAAAATAAAACTTCCATTAACGTCTAAAACACACTTCCTTAATAACAACAAAATGCTTCTTTGAAAAACCTGATACATCTGGAAATTACAATGTGCAAGCAATCACAATGTTCTATAGAATACAGCTTGTAGTCCTTTTTTCTGTGCATTTGACAAAGATATTACTTAGCCATAGTATACTTTACATCCCTACCTAATTTTCAGCAGCATTAATTATTACTCATATTAGAATTAGAAAAAAGTATATTCATAAAAGTAAAATAAAGCAGCTGAAGCCGCTGGCGGAACACACTAGTGTATGGGTTCAAAGTTATATGTGGACCTTCCCACAAGGTGATGACAGCAAACAGCTGTCTCTGATATTCTAAAGGAATATCATACCTTGCCAAGGCTTCAAGAATGGCAGCTATGATAAGTCATTGTCCCAGTACTTGGCCTGAAGTCTAAATTCTATGTATGATACAATCTAATTGTAATGGTAATCACTTCATAGCAAAGAATTACGAGTTAAAGGAAAGGAAAACGCATCTTCGAGAAGTTCTGCAGCAAGGGGGCACTCGCACAGGTGTTGGAGGTGCCTGTTCTCATGATTGTTCTGGAATCGTCGGGCGTGTTGGGGAACGCAAAAGGCGCCGAAGTGTTGTGAGAAACGCCGCGATTTCTGATGTAATACTTCGTCCAGATCCTTCTAAGAAGTTCTAGTAATCTCAGGAGCCTGTGATGTTCGTGCTCTGCCTCCCCCGTAGCCCACGCCCCCAGGTCACCGTATAAATACGACTGACGAAGTAGGAGGAAGCAGATCATCAGTAAGAGCCACAGATCAGATAACAGTGAGAGATCAGCAGCAGAGATCGTCAGAGAGAGAGATAAGAGAAGAAGGAACCAACGAAGGATCAAAGAGGAAAAGTCGCTCGAGAGTTGGTTGAATTCTGGTCAAGTCATTGTCAGGAGTGGACGACCGAGGCATTTCAACGTAGAGCAAGACTTCACAGAAGAAACGTTCTGCAAGAAGTTTTGAGAAGTTCCTGCACTTCGAGTATCAAGAATAGACATTATTTTCTGCTATACGGAGTCAAGAAGACTTCTGCAACTGCAGTTCTCCCTTTGTGAAGCCATCGCTTTGAGTTGCAAAACTGGCCAGCAAGTATTTGAATTACCTCACTTCTTCCCCAGTTCACGCATTGTAAGATTTTGCCTTTTTTATGTAAATAGGAGATACCATTCTGCATTTACCTTTGTTAGTAAGCTTGTAAATAAACCTTTGTTGTGTTAGTGTTTCTTTCTATATTCGTATCCCCAGTTTCAACTGTTGGTGTTGAATTCTTTTTGTTTATTTTCATATCGAACCTGAAGCGGACCTCTCTCAGAGGCCGTAACACTAATGCTATGCAATTGTCTATTTATTACAATGATCATCACCATCATATTAGGAAAAATACCAAAGTAGTTACGACGAATGCCAAAGTTTTCTTTACTTTGTTAATTTATTTCTAATTATCTAATTTTCAATGGAGAAATAGTGATGGGAAGTAATTTCTCAGATTACATGTGGAAACCCTTTTCTTCAAGGATCCCAGTACTCGACCTCATGGCATAAATCCTATATAAATTACTACTACTACTACTACTACTACTAAGTGTAAACAAGGAGTATTGGTTGTATTTCAATGTTGCCAGAGGTGGAGACTTTTTCATGAATAGCCAATGATCCATCGAGAAGGGGGCAAGGTAAAGATGTCCTAAGTTACGTCATTATACCTTCAACCATTCCTCTGAGTTTGCTGGCGATGTCTACAAGAAGTCGGTGTTATTCTTATAATTACCAGAATTATGCAACTTTCGTAATACAGAATACAGTAAAAAATTAGGTAGGGATGTATGATATCCTGTGACAAAGTGTCAACTTTGTCATGTACGTTGATAAAATTTTATTCCAGGAAAACCATGGGACATCGGCTGTGAATCTCATAGTAGTAAAGTTGTAAATAAAAATACAAAATATAAAAAAGATGTCATCACAACCCCAGTATTTCACATACAACATACTAGTGGCACTTTAATGAACTAATCTTTAACAGCTGACTACCATCCACCTAAATTACTAAATAAAGAAAAACCTGTATACAGAATGGATGAGAACATTTAAATTCTGCAACAATGACAGGAAAAAGGTCAAAATTCACAAAGATATAATACAAAATGACGAGCCAAGTTACTCACATGAAAATTCCACAACCAGCCAGGAAGTGACTGTGGTTATCAGTACACTTTTGATCAATAAAAAAGGGACTTACAATATGAAGAAAAGTTAAAATTAATGTGAATGGAGTGTAAAGGAGACTTTTCAAAACTGCTGAAGCAAAACTTAAAGAATAGCTCCCATCTCAACATCACAGAGAACCAACCAATGAGGAGTATAGTTACACCTGCAAATGGGTCACAGGCATGTATGTAGGACTGTTTTTTGTCTGAAAGACATGTCTGGGGGCATTCATCTACAGTTGACAGTCCTATACGATTGATGAATTTACATGAAACGTATATAGTAGACTAAGATATTTTTTAAAAATCTAGAAATCCTATTTTACTTTGTGGAGATAAGTATTATATGCCACTTTCCAAAAGTCATCCAAGTAATAAGAGGATTTTGAAGAACGTGGTGTGGTAAATTCAGTTTGTCCTAAATATTTTCACCCCATTTATAGATATTTTTTTCTAAACATTTCTGGCAAAAATAGGTGATTAATGCATTAGTGATTATTATTATTATAAAGGATTAGTTTATCCAGACCTCTGACCCTAACAACAGCTCTTCTCAGGCTGGTTAATGCATTAGTGAGTCTTATACAGAAGGAAAAATAGTATTTGAAATGAAATGTATGGCATTATACAGTAAGTCAAGATTTAATGAATCAGCATTTAAGAAAACCAAATTCAATAATATGAAATGACACTAATATCTTCCAACCTATAACCAGTGCTAAACACCAATCACTAACCTTTAGGAAAGATATGAATCCAGCGCCTGCGATTTGAAGTTTGCTTGATGGTGACATGAGATGGATCAAAAGGATTAATGAGTGATCTACCAGGTCGGTGTCCATTTACAGCTGGTTTAGCACTGGTCACCTGCAAAGAAAACCCTTAGACAATTATTTTTCTCCTAAGGAGGAAAAACGGTATGCTAGGTTTAAGTTGGAACAGTTAAGCCAAGAAGTAAATGAAAGTACTGACGTGTTTGTCACAAAATTGAGAAAGTTAGCTAAAACCTGTGAATTCACTGACACTGAGGATGTCATTATTAATAGATCGGGTAATATTTAAAAATGTGTCTCTCCTAAACTGAGAATGAAGTTGTTGGAAACATGAAAAATTTTCTAAGACCATTTGTATTTTTCATAGCTACAAACCTGAGGTCTTAACAATAAGATAATTTTCTAGCACCTAGCTGGATCCGGTTAAATCACAAATGAAAAGCAAGGAATCTTGTGAGATCTGGCAACGCATGCATATATTGGGTGAAAACTGGTCAAGGACCACGCACCCACGCCACCGCGTTCAGTCTTTTTCTTAACTGCCTGGGTGAGTCCTGGTTGCCCTCTCTCGGCCTTTTACCCGGGTCATTACCCGTTTTTGCTTGTGATTCTGTGTGTGTGCTTGTATGATGGCTTCTTCTGCTCCTTCTCGGCCTCACCAATGTATGTGCCCGGATACTCAAGGTTTCTCGTGTTCTCATTTCCTAGCTTCTTCAGCAATAGACCCACACTCCACATGCAGTAGGTGTCATGCTAATGTTTGTACCATAACGAATTCCTGCCCGGAATGTCATGCGTGGCTGGCTCCAGCTAGGCACAAGAAAATTATCCTATTGTTAAGACCAAAGGTTTGTTCGCACATGAACAAAGAGGATTTAACATTAGATGAAGTTCGCACATGAACAAAGAGGATTTAACATTTGATAAAGTTCGCACATGAACAAAGAGGATGTAACATTAGATAAACAACTCATCATAGGTAAGTCCATGGATATTACTAATTCGGAGGCTAGTGTTGTTGAGAATAGGCCAAACCAAAATGGCAATATTGTACGAGAGGAGCAGCAGTAAGTCATTATAAGGGTAAGAGTACATTTCAGAACGACAGGCCTAGGGAACAAACTGGCTCTAGCTCAAATACTGCTCAGCGAAGATTTTCCCACAAGTACAATCAAAATGAGTACAGTAAAATTTCAAGGTATGCTAAGCCAAACAGGAGTAACAAAAGTTTTCCAGTTAAGGTGGTAGTAATCTGAGGACCCACAATGGTCTCAGCAGAGTCCTCTTAAATAACCACAAATTCAATGAGTTATGTCAAAGGTGTGGAAGTATAGACCACACCAAAAGGGAGCATTACAAATGTCATGCCACTGGCAAGGTATGCCAGAAATATTCAAAACATGGTCATTTTTAAAAAATGTGAAGTCCAACATTAACCATAAATCTATAAAATGTATGTACAATGCTTCACAGCCTAAGGAAGGCGCATGTGATGACTTGTCTTTAAGATAAATTCTCTTCACAAAGGTAGTAATGTATTTTAGTTCATTTGTCCTTGAATGGAACTAATGTTTCCATGCAAGTTGACACTCCAGCAGATATTCCGGTTATTTCAGAGGAACTTCTCCAGGAAATACCTAACCTAACCTTGTTTCCCAGTAAGAATATTGTGAGAGATTACAACGATACAAATATAGTTTTATAGAGATCAACTACAGTTAATGTACATTATAAAGGGAAACTGTATGACAATCTTCCTTTACCAAATAGTCACTGGGAAAAGACTAGGTTTTGCTAGGTTAAGACTGGTTGAAAATTATAAAGTTAGACTGACCAGAGTTATTTATGTTGAATCAAGTTAGAGAGACCAGTAATAACTCTCACACATTAGAGCAATTACTAGATAAATACAAAGAAGTATTTGAAGAGAAATTAGGCAAAGTTAGGAATGTAACAGCATCATTAATTTTGAAGCCTGATGGTACACCAAAATATTTTGCACCCAGACAGATTCCTTAAGCACTGAAACCTTTAGCTGAACAATAAATAAGAAATTAGAAGCAAGTAACACTTGGGAAAATGTTATATATTCAGACTGGGCTACTCCTTTAGTACAGTGGTACCTCGAGATACGAAAGGCTCAACTTACGAAAAACTCAAGATACGAAAGCTGGCACGAAAAATTTTACTGCTCTACATACGAAAAGTTTTCAAGATACGAAAGGTTTCTGAAAGTCCGAGATTCGCCCGATAACAATTTTGAAACTCGTGCAGCGCACCGCCATCTTAGTTCTAGTAGACTCACCACCATCCTCCTGCTCTCCCATTGGTTCCTGATGCTAGCCAAGCCATGAGATCCTTCTCTCCTATTGGACAGCATCCCTCCCATCATGCATCTTACGTGGTGGCGTGCCTTCGCTCGGCCACTTCGCACCCGAAGCTTTATTGTACGTATGCGGCATTTGTTTGGTCCAATGATTTCGTTTAGAATCGTAAATTCGTTAAGTGATTTCGTTGAGCTACTTAATCATGTTGTGAGAACCAAATTAGTATACGTACTACATACGTAACTTAATTACGTACAGTGCATATAGTCATGGGTCCCAAGAAAGTTGTTGAAGTTCACAGAAAGAAGAGAATGCTTTCTATGGAGACAAAAATGGAGATAATAAAAAAGTATGAAGCTGGCTTGCGGTTGAGTTTGATCACTAAGGAATACGGCCGAAATCCGTCGACGATAGGCACCTTCCTCAAGGAGAAGGAAGCCATCAAAGCAGCTACACCTTCCAGGGGCGTGACTATTTTGTCCAACAAGAGGAGCCATGTGCATAATGAAATGGAAAGGCTGCTCCTTGTATGGATCGAGGACAAAGAAATCGTTGGCGATACGATAACCGAGACGGCAATCTGCCAGAAGGCCAGCGCTATTTTCAGCTATTTGATTGCCCAAGCTGCAGACGACGGCGGAGAGGGGACATCAACGGCAACCCCAGAGTTCAAGGCTTCTCATGGGTGGTTTGAAAAATTCCGTAAACGGACTGGCTTCCATTCGGAGGTGAAGAAATTGAAATTATGTATTATGTAAAGTATAAAAAAGTAAAAAGAAATGTAAAAATCAAAAAAAGACAAAATAAATTTTATTTTAAGTTTTTTGTAAAGTTAAGGGTTACAGTTTTGTTAATGTATTTTATAAAGTTTAGTTTGTTTTTCTGACATTTTTTTATGTGTTTCGTAAAGTTAAGTGTACGTATCTGCCGTTTGTCCTCCTCCTCCTCTGCTGCCACTTTTGGAGATAGCCTCACTCGAAAGGTAAGCTTCCACATTTTACGTTACGGTAATAATATTTCTTGTACACTAATATACACTTTATTTACAGGTTTTGCATTTTTATTATTAAGTTAAGGTAATAATATTTCTTGTACACTAATATACACTTTATTTATAGGTTTTGCATTTTTATTATTAAGTTACGTATTGAATGGTCCAAATTGTTGTAGTATTTCATTGTTTATAGGTCAATTTACCTTTATTATGAAATTTACTGGGGTGTTTTTGGAGGGCTTGGAACAGATTAGCCATTTTACATGTAAAATGTGGTCCAAGATACGAAAACCTCATGATACGAAAGGCGCCTCGGAACGGATTAATTTCGTATCTCGAGGTACTACTGTACCTGTAGTCAAGGGAGATAAAAGCATTAGGGTTTGTGGGGATTATTAAGTCACTGCAAACCCTCAATTGCAAGTTGCACAGCATCCTTTACCAAGGCCCATTGATATGTTTGCAGCCATGGGAGGTTGTAAAACATTTGCAAAGATTGATTTAAAACAAGCTTTTGCTCAACTACAAATGGATGAGAAATGTCAACAGATATGTACCTTAAACACACCCTTAGGACTATACAAGCTTAAGTGTCTTCCATTTGGTATATAGCAAGTAATCCTGCTCTATGGAAGCACACCACGGATAAGACTCTCAATGGAATGGAAAATGTATTTGTTTTTGTTGATGATATTCTTGTAGTAGGCAAGTTGTAAATGATCTGTTAGATAAATTAGAAGCTGTACAGAAAAGAATTCAGGAAAGTGGGTTGAAGATTAGAAAAGATAAATGCAGTTTCCTAGTCAAGTCAGTTGAATGGAGATGGTCAGAAGAATGCTACCAGACATTTGAAAATATTAAAACAGAACTAGTCTCCAAGACTCCTCACACATTTTCAGCTAAATTTACCTGTCAAATTGACTTGTGATGCCTCATCAGTTGGAATTGATGCAATATTAGCCCATGTTATGCCTGATGGAGTTGAAAGACCCATAACATTTGTATCACGGGCCTTAAATAAGGCTGAGAGAATCTACAGTCGGATTGAAAAAGAGGGACTAGCACTCGTCTTTGGAGTAAAAGAGTTCCATATCTACTTGTATGGTAAAGAAAAATTCACTTTGGTCTCAGACCATAAACCTTTATTGGCTATGTTAGGTCCCAAAAATGGGCAGTGATATTAGCAGTATACGTATTCATATGACCTACAGTATATTTCTACTATACTACTAAGATAGGTAATGCTGATGCCTTATCTCGACTTCCAGTTGAAGAAGCTCTGAGAAACCATGAATCTCATATTTTGATGATTAATAATTTGTCATTTCCTATAACGGAAAAGGAAATCTCTCATCAGACTATGCAAGATCCAATCTTATCATGTGTCTTGCAGGGCTTAGTTGTAGGTCACAACACAATTGCTAATCAGAATATATTTAGTAGTGTGAGGGTCAATTTGCACAATAAACTGTCAGTGTGCTCCCTGCCCTCATACAGTTAACATGACTGGCAAGAAGGATGATTGACAATTCCTACTGGAAATTATACAAATGTACAGGGATCTACCTGTACTGTGACAGGTTAAAAGTAAAGAATACAGTGACAGACAAAATAAACACAGTGCACATCAAGTCTTGTTGAAAAAGTATACATACTAATGAAAAATACCCTGAGTATACAAGAAATGGGCAGCAGGCTATTGCAATTCTGATCAAAACAACAGCAGTGTCCATCATGATGTCACTCTGAAATCCTTCACTCAACTGATGATATTGAGCAATACTATGGAGCGAGGAAGGGAAAGACACATATTGCACAATAAAACTGAGTCAATATATTGTGTAAATAATACTGATCGTGTACGGGGTGCTTAAGGTTCAGGGTGTCTAGGCAAAGAAGTGAGTTACTTGCACAATGCACATCAAGGTCTGAGGTGGTTCTTCTTAACCTGCAACCATTCACAACCAAATTTTCAGGTCACAGCAAAGGAGCCATTGCTACCCTGCTGAAGCAGAGTGGAGCACAGTCAAAGTTGCTTTTTCTCCTAGTCATGAACATCTTTGCTTGGTTGGCAAGATGCAATGTCACTGTCATGCCTTGATTCATTCTGGGAGTCCTCAATGTAGCAGCAAATGTTGTCAATCAGAAACACTAAGGAATTCTATCAAGAGGTCCTTCCACTTAGACATCTGCAAGACTGTAGCGGATTCAGAGAACCCCTTTTTGGATCAATTTGCCACTGTTGACACCCGATCTCTTCTGTAATATTGTCTTCAGCTGAACCCAGCAACTTGGCCAATGCTCCAGGCATGGCATAGTCTGGAAGGTTCTGCACTCATACCTTTTAGTCTATTAAGACAGGTGCTAGAAAAGTAGAGGTCAAGGCTAAATCTTATATAACCCTCATCACTCCCTTTTGATCTTAGCTAAAGCGGCTCCTGGGCCTTCTGAGGCATCATCTGAAGCTGCTCCACTCTGAGGTTTCATTCATATCCTCAAATACTGCATCTTATCATGTGAGGGTCATTAAGTGAATCAGAGAGAGCAATGCTTTTTGGAGGTTACTGCAAACACCATTGCTATTCCCGGTAGATCCTTAATCACAATTCCATATTGAGGAATGTGAACTAGATTTGTGGCTTATAGCAATGACAAAGTTCATCTTGAAGCCAGTATTCTTGCTTATGGACTTGTTAAGGTTATCTGATGATTGTCAAGAAATTCTCTTGGTTTTCAAGAGTAATCATTCTGACCTGTCTTTAGTCTTTATTCAGGATGGCTTTAACTTATGAAATAACACAATGGCTTTCACTTAAGGAATAGCATGAGTATTTCTGCCATTTTTTCTCACTTCAGTAAAGCAATTTCTCATTCTTGGGTAAAATCTCCAAGCTGGAATTTGACTTTGCTGCTGCATAGCACTACAAACCTGTCAGATATTTAACTTATAAATTTAATCCTCAAAACTGTTTTCTTGGCAGCTTTGGCCTTTTCTAAGCATGTCAGTTAGCTCCGTGCCCTTTCAGTCACTGCCCTTTGGTTGGTAGCTCATTTTCCCCAGAGCTTGACCTAAGACTCAGTCATCTAAAAGGGTTTCTTCTCTTTTTGGTCCCTTTGCTATTATTGCCCTGCATTACCTACTAAAGAGGACAGTTTTCTGTATTTTGTGAGAGCCCTTAAATCTTATCTCCAATCATGGAATCTTTTCATAAGTCTGCCTTCTGCCAGTTCTTGACATTTTGATGTATCATACATTACTCATAAACAATGCTATAAGATGACACTTTACTGGTAAAACAAGCTTTAACATTCTTCCCTAAAAAATCTAGGAGTAAACTAAACTATTTTGCAAGTCATTAATTATATAAAAATAAAACTAACTTAGAAAGCACTTGCATTGTTTTCTCTAATGAAACTGTGTGAAATGCTCACTGGATGAAAAATTACATTTTTATGATAAAATAAGATGTTAGGTATACTTAGCAAGTAGTTACATAGCTATAGTTTCTAAAACCGTTGGCAGCTAGAATTTTTGAAATTCGCGGTAGCGCTAGTTTGTTTTGGTCAGGTGATACTCCCCGCCCACTATCGGGGGAGTGAGGAACCAACACCATATGAAAATCAGTTGTTTATGCCCTATTATCCATGTGAGGGATGGAGGGCAGGCTTTGATCATGTAACTACAGTAGAGCCCCGGCTCACAGCTGTATTAGAGGTCGACATAATCGGATTTTGCCACTAAATTTCCAATAAACTTTGTATCTGTGTTCAAACAAAAAACCGGATTCCGACCGCATACCACATGATGTTTGTAAACAAAACTGTTTCCGCCAGCCACCACTAGTTAGCGTCATCCAGGGTTACCAAATGTAGCACAATTTCATGTTTTTTTTAGCATAATTTGACCCAAGAATTGGAGCTTAGCATAAATTCTATCATACTTAGGGTTCTAGTACAATTTTAGAAGGTATTTTCACTAAAATTTTAAATAAAATGCAGAAAATTCCTCAATTTCATACACAGCTATAGTGAATATATGTATCTTCATAGTGAAATTGCCTCAAAAGCAGCACTAACAAATGAGTTGATTGCTAAAAAGCAGCACTAACAAATGAGTTAATTGCTAAGTTTGAACCCAACTAAAGGCCTGTCCACACAACCGGCCCTGATCAGCGGACCTCCCCTCTAACGGGCACACTTGACGGGTAAACTGTCAAATTGCCCGATGGGTCTTGTAGCAAAATCACCATGGTGGTGCCCAATGGCTTGAGCTTCGACCCTGGCAGACGTACGTTAACCATATACATTTCTTTTACCGAGCCATTCTTTGCACCATATTCTCTTCTTTTTCTTCTTTTTCATCACACACAAAGCAATTATCATGCTACACAATATCTTCTTCTTTGCAGTAGGCACCATGTTTATTGTACCGCACTGAACACACTACTGGCATCGTCGGGCACGCCCACCTCTCCATCGCCTCACCCCGTGTGGACAACAAGAAGAGGTTAGCCATAGCTTAAATCATACTAGTAATTAAGAAATTAAGACGATTATTTTATGTCTACTGTAATACGTCAATGTTTACGTAAGATTTGGTAGTGAAACCATTGTTACATACGTAACGTGCGGTTCGGTAGCAACGCAATATAAGCTTTTAAAGCTTGCCGGTAAAGAAGAGGTTAGCCTTAGCTTAACTCAGAAGCTGCTATGGTATACATAGTAAGTATAGAAATTAAGTAGATTCTTTTATGTCTGCTGTAAAAATACATCAATGTTTATTCGGCAAGGAACGCAATCTTTAAGCTTTAATTGTTAAGCTTGCTGGTAAAGAGGAGGTTAGCCTAAAGGCCTGTCCACACGATCGGGCCTGATCGATGGACTTCCCCTCTAACGGGCACACTTGACGGGCAAACCGTCAAATTGCCCGATGGGTCGTAGCAAATCACCATGGTGGTGCCCAATGGCTTGAACTTCGACCCTGGCAGACGTACGTTAACCATATACATTTCTTTTACTGAGCCATTCTTTGCACCATATTCTCTTCTTTTTCATCACACACAAAGCAATTATCATGCTACACCATCTTCTTCTTTGCGGTAGGCACTATGTTTATCGTACTGCACTGAACACACTACTGGCATCATCAGGCACACCCACCTCTCCATCGCCTCATCTATGTGGACAACATTCACGGGTAAGTCCACCAAAATTTGCCCGTCAGCCCCGGACCACACCGATCAGGCCCGCTCATGTGGACAGGCCTTTAGCTTAAATCAGAGAAGCCGCTGTGGTATACGTAGTAGTTATATAAATTAAGACGATTCTTTTATGTCTACTGTAAAAATACGTCAATGTTTATATATGAGATTTGGTAGTGAAACCACTGTTACATACATAACGTGTGCTGTTTGGCAGCGAACGCAATCTTTAAGCTTTGTTAAGCTTGCTGGTAAAGAGGAGATTAGCCTTAGCTTAAATCAGAGAAGCTGCTATGGTATACGTAGTAGTTATATAAATTAAGACAATTCTTTAATGTCTATCGTAAAAATACATCAATGTTTACATATGAGATTTGGTAGTGAAACCACTGTTACATACGTAACGTGTGCTGTTCGGCAGCGAACGCAATCTTTAAGCTTTGATAAGTTTGCTGGTAAAGAGGAGGTTAGCCTTAGCTTAAATCAGAGAAGCCGCTATGGTATACATAATAGTTATATAAATTAAGACAATTCTTTCATGTCTACTGTAAAAATACGTCAATGTTTACGTATGAGATTTGGTAGTGACACCAGTTTACCGTGTGCGCGGTAACGAATGCAATCTGTATGCTTGGTTTGTAAGCGTCCTCGTAAAGAAGAGGTTAGCCGGATATTAAACTCATGAGATGCAGGTACATAATGGTATATGTAATAATTATAGAAATTAAGAAGATTCTTTTACTTTTATGTACATCCGTATATAAGTACCATGTACCATAATTATTTTCAAAGTCCAATAAACTTGAAACCAGCCCTGATATTTGACAAAAATTTGCTGTCGTAGAAGACGCACCTTTTGTATAAGGATATTTTTGAAAACAAAACTGTTAGTATCATAATATTTACTGAGAGATCATTTTAAAGTGATTTTGTATACAGTATTACAGTTGACTCCGTATAAGGTTTACCAAAAATTAATACCAAATGTAAACGTTTCTAGGCTTATAGCAACGATATGGTTTGATATATATTAGGATTAATTTTAATAGTTTATTAATTTACTGTAATAATTAAACCTGCTTTTCAATGTTTTATTATGTTAGCAACACGTTTTATGCTCACCCACTTCACTACATTCTACTTACTAGTAGTTACCTAGGTAGCCTATGGCGCTCGGTCAACAATCGGTTGGACGTAGGCCAGTTCTCTTTTATACTGTACATTATACATTTAAAATTATAAATATACGTTTAATATGACCATTATTTAACTCTTATTTAGTTGTAATTTACATGTAATGAATTGTATAAAAAGGCAAGGTTAGGGTAATAACTGGTGGTCAGGAACGGATTAATCCATTTTCAGATATTTCTTATGGGAAAACTTGATTCACATCTCAAAATAATCAAATTTCGACGCTCCTTCTGGAACGGATTAGCGTCAAGATCCGAGGCTCTACTGTACTTGGTAAGTATACATAAAATCTTATTTTAATATAAAAATGTCACTTTTATGTATGCAACTTACCAAGTATAGTTGCATAGCTGAATCCCACATTGTAGAAGGTGGGATCCATGGATATGCACATATCTTTTAAAATTCAATAAATATAAAATATGTACTTAGTGCTAGCATCCATGCAAATGCTTGTTGGTTCCTTACCTGTTAAGAGAGCTGAACAGTTGATTACTGCCTCTGGAAGTCACTTGTCTTAACTCATAGGGACGTGGCGGTATAGCCATGACTCGTCCTCTAAAAAGTGGGACCCATGCAGCTAAGGAATGTCCGTGGCTAGCACGGTCAACCAAAGGATGCCCTTGCCCACAGCACAGTACCATATAACACCTTGTTACCAGAGTAAAAACATATCACCTTCACCATAACCATAATATTCATACCTGACTATACACTTGACTGAAGGGTACTCCTAGTATATTCATAGTACCTCCACGCTCCCCTAAAATACTTAACAACCTTATTCAAGGCAGAGAGATAGGCTAGGAAGGTATGACTTCCTACACACCCTTACCCAATGCTGTGCCAGCCGCTAAATATGGACCCAAGGTACTGCAATTTTCACACACTCAATATCACGCAAGAAATGCGAGGCGAACACTGATTTACATTTCCAATACGTTGTTTGTATAATCGAGTCCAAAGAGAGATTGTGTTTAAACGAGAGAGATGTTGTCACTGCTCTCACCTTGTGAGCTTTCACTTTAAGTTTATTAAGATCAGTTTCTTTCACTTGTGAATGAGCATCTACAATTATACTACGTAAGAAGAACGCCAGGGTGTTTTTAGACATCAGGCATGCAGGATTCCTTACCGAACACCATAAACGATCGGACGGGGCCCTAATTTTCTCTGTCCTTTGTAAAAATTTCAGAGCTCTGACAGGGCAGAGTAACCTCTTTTCTTCTTCCGGTCCTACTAAGTCCGTGAGATTTATGACACTGAAAGAACGATGCCACAGTTTGGACGGAATCTTGTTTTTTGCTAAAAACCCCAAGGTTAATGCGCAAACCGCATTACCCTGTGCAAATCTTATTCTCTTGTCCATGGCATTTATTTCACTCACCCTTTTAGCTGCAGACAGGGCTACTAGGAAGAGGGTCTTTCTCATCAAATCTCTCTATGATGCTCTTTGCAACGGCTCACACGGAGTTCTGACAGCCATTTAAGTACTACATCTAGGTTCTAAGATATCTTCGAACCTTTGGGTTTTTCTATATCAAAGGATTTAATGAGATCTGCAAGAAATCTATTCGTCGATACTTCCAATCCTCTGTGATTGAAAACAGACCCCAACATTGCCTCTAACCTTTGATAGTCATGGTAGACAGATTCCTATCTGTTCTCAGATATAATAGAAAATCTGCTATTCTGCTATTGCTGTCTTAAAAGATGAAACATTATGTTCTTTACACCAGGTTCTAAACACAGTCCACTTTGCTTGGTAGACTTTACTTGAGGATTCCCTTCTGCACTGAGCGATAGCTCTTGCCGCTTGTCTTGAAAACCCCTTCGCTCGTAAGATTTGTCAGACAGTCTGTAAGTGTTTAGGGACAAAGTGGACAGTCCTTGATGGAACCTTCTGAAGTGGGGTTGCCTGAGTAGGTCTGTTATCTGAGGAAGTAACCTTGGCCAATCCACCAGTAGGTCTAACAGATCTGGGAACCATTCCTGGGCTGGCCAGAATGGAGCAATGAGAGTCATCGAAACGTTGTGATGTGTTCCGAATTTGTTGCAGACTTCTCTCACCATCTTGAATGGAGGAAAGGCATACAAGTCCTTGTTCGACCAGTCCAAAAGCATCACATCCGTCGCCCATGATTTCGGGTCTAGGGCTGGTGAACAGTAAAGGGGAAGACGATGGTTTCTTGTTGTGGCAAACAGATCTATCATAGGTTTTCCACAGAGTTTCTACAATTCAAGGCATACCACTGGGTTCATCATCCATTTCGTGTGAAGTACTTGCCTCCTGCGGCTTAGTTCGTCCACGAGTACATTGAATTTTCCCTGAACAAACCTTGTTATTAATGTGGTATGATTCCAATTTGCCCATAACAGTAGGCTTCCTGCCGTTTCGCAAAGAGAAAACGAGTGTGTCCCTCCTTATTTCCATATGTACGAGAGCACTATCGTACTGTTCGAATGTATCGCCACTAAACTTTGTTGCAAACTTCGTCCGTAAACTTCAACAATCCCCAGTGGATGGCGGTCAGTTCCTTCCAATTTATATGCCACTGTTTTTGTTGTGGATTCCAAATGCCTAATACTTCCTTTTCCCCCAAAATCGTTCCCCAACCTTGATCTGATGTGTCTGAAAAGAACACTAGGTTGGGGTTCAGTGGAGGACAGATCTCCCTTCTACAAGTCTGTCTCTTAACTTCCACCATTGCAGGTCCTCCTTTATTTCTTGTGTGATACGATACATAAAAGAGTCCGGAAACTTCTTTCTGCTCCAGTTTGCACAGAGGAAGAACTGTAGGTTCCTCATATGCAGTCTCCTTAGTGTCACGAACTGTTCTATTAAGGACAGTGTGCCCAAGACTCATCCATTCCTTTGCAGAGAATTCCTGAAGAAATAACAATTTGTCGAAAATTGTATTATTCCTAACTATACAAACCTGAGGTCCTTTAACAATAGGAATGTAACTTATGGCAGCTGGAACTGGCCGTAAGCTTCGAACAAGGGAGTTCGGTAGTTAACTGCTTGTCCGACAGTCAGCGCACCGCGCGACTGGGAGGTGAAGAATCACTTTACTTTAGGCCCAGGAAAAACAGTGAGGGGTGGCATGAGGTGGGACTGTGTGTAAAGGACCTCAGGTTTGTATAGTTAGGAAAAATACAATTTTCGACAAATTGTTATTTGTTCCGAAACGTAATACAAACCATCGGTCCTTAAACAATATGAAGACTCACTTCTTGGTGGGTGGAATCTGAGTCAATGAACAAACTGGTGTTCGTCCAACCTTGGTTCCCTCCCTGGTCGTAAGAGCAGAGGGAGGGATCCTAGCCTCTGCCCAATGATCGGGGTATGTACCACAGGATCAATGGTCAGACCTCTGCACCCAAGTAATAAGAAGGAGGCCAGCGTACCTCTTAAAACTAGCTAGCAAGAACTTGTTCCTATTGCAAGAGGCAATATGAAGTCATGGGTTTGTCTCTTGTTGGCTTCCACTCTCCCCCCCTTGTTGGGGGAAGTGGTGGATAATTGCTCCTATCCCTAATGAAAGGGATAGGATGGGGCTCGGTAGAGTAGCTTACCTGCATTGGTCTCCTGTTCCAGCGTAATGACGACTGCGTCCCTCTGCCCACATGTAGAGGGGGAGAAAAAGATGGGGAAGAGAAGCCAGTCACACTCTCATTCACTCATCCATTCATGCAGTCACACAAGGATGCGATGATGTTCTGTCCGCTCGGGTGCTGGGTAAGCTACACAATCTGTTGAGCAGCTACCAAGGGTCCCACGGAAAAAGTGTCCAAGGACCTGTGGGCAATATCCCGAAGGTAGAAGGAGGTGAAGGTGGTCTGGTTGGTCCAGACCCCCGTCTTCAAGACCTGCGCCACAGAGAAGTTCTTGCGGAACGCAAGGGAAGGACCAATGCCTCTGACTTCGTGGGCTCTCAGACGAAGGGTACGGATGTCGTCGCTACCATCAGCTTCGTACGCCCTCCTGATCACCTCACGCAGCCAGAAAGAAAGAGTGTTCTTGGATACTTCTTTCTTGGTCACCCCGTGCTAACGAAGAGGCGTCGACACTCAGGCCTGAGGTGTCGAGTTCTCTTCAGATAGCGCTGTAGCCCCCTCACAGGACAAAGCAGCATCTCATCCGCATCGTTGTCAGTGAAGTCCAATAGGGAGGCGATCGGGAATGACTCGAACCGGTCGTCAGGGACATAAGGATTCTGTGTCTTCTCTACAAAGTTCGGGACGAAATCGAGCGTCACAGATCCCCATCCCCTGGTATGCTTGACGTCGAAGGAAAGACAACGAAGTTCCCCTACTCTCTTCGCCGATGCCAGGGCCAGCAAGAAGAGGGTCTTGAGGGTCAGATCCCTGTCTGACGACTCTCGGAGTGGCTCGAAGGGACTTCGAGTCAGACTCCTAAAGACGAAAGTCACATCCCATCCCGGGGGCCTCAGTTCCCTGGGTGGGCAAGACCTCTCAAAGCTCCTCATGAGAAGGGAGATCTCCAACGAGTTCGAGATATCCATTCCCCTCAGTTTCAGGACTAGGGCCAAGGCGGCCCTGTATCCTTTGACTGTGGGGACGGAGAGGAGCTTCTCTCAGCGAAGAAAAACTAGGAAATCCGCTACCTGCTGAAGAGTGGCTCTGAGAGGAGATAGACCCCGTCTACGACACCAACCACAGAAGACGGCCCACTTTCCCTGGTACACAGCTGCAGAGGACTGTCTGATATACCCAGCCATCTCTGTTGCTGCTCGGCGAGAAAAGCCTCTCGCTCGCAAGAGATGGTGGATAACAACCAGCCATGAAGACTAAGGGACTGGACTGACTCATGGTACCGTTCCATGTGTGGCTGGACGAAAAGGTTGTGCCAAGGGGGAATCTCTCTCGGTGCTTCCGCAAGCAGAGCCAGCAGGTCTGGATACCAAATGGCCTGAGGTCATTTGGGAGCCACCAGGATCATCCGGAGATTCGGGGTGACCAGCGGTCTGCTGATCACCTTGCGAATCAGACAGAACGGGGGAAAGGCGAAGAAGAAGAGGTTGTCCCACAGGTGTTGAAGAGCGTCCTCTGCAGCTGCCCATGGGTCTGGCACAGCCAAGAAGAAAACCTGAAGTTTCCTGTTGTCCCGATTGGACGCCCCCACAGGGTGAAGAGACTTTCCGCCACGTTTGGGTGTAAGGACCATTCGGTCCCTATCACCTGATCCTGACAGCTGAGCTTGTCTGCTACTACATTCCTCTTGCCTGGAATGTAGCGAGCTGACAGCTCTACTGAGTGAGCCACGCCCCACTCGTGCACCTGCAACATCAACTGGTGCAACAGGAGGGATACTAGGCCCTGTTTGTTGACGTATGCCACTACTGTGGTGTTGTCGCACATCAACACCACTGAGTGTCCCATCAGACGGTCCTGGAACTCTTGGAGAACGAGGAACGCTGCCTTGAGCTCCAGTACGTTGATGTGAAGGTGCTTGTCATGATGATCCCACACTCCTGCAGTCAGCAACTTCTCCAGGTGTGCGCCCCATCCCTCGGTTGACGCGTCTGAAAACAGCAACATCTCCGGTGGGGGGAGTGCGGCACTCCTCTTACGAGGTTCCTGTCGTCCAGCCACCAGGCTAGGTCCTGCCTCACCTCCTCCGTAAGGGACACGGGGAAGTACGGCAGGTCTCTTGCCTGTGACCAACTCTCCTTTAGTCTCCACTGGAGAGACCGCAGGTGAAGACGCCCGTGAGGGAATAACTTCTCGAGTGATGACAGGTGGCCGATCACGACCTGCCACTGCTGAGCTGGTTGTTCCTGCCGAGACAGGAACTGGTTGGCTGCCTCCCTGTATCTGCTGATCCGCGAGTCTGCGGGGAAGACTCGCCCTGCTACCGTATCAATCAGCATACCCAGGTACTTCATCCTCTGCTTGGGCTCGAGATCTGACTTCTCGAAGTTTCCCACAATCCCCAGATTGCGGCAGAACTCGAGGAGTCGATCCCTGTCCCATAGCAACTGCGAGCGGGAACTCGCCAGGACTAACCAGTCGTTGAGATACCTCAAAAGACGTATCCCTGACGAGTGGGCCCAAGCAGACACCAGAGTGAACACTCGCGTGAACACCTGTTGGGCGGCTGAGAGACCGAAGCAAAGTGCCCTGAATTGGTACACCGTCCCATTGAGGATGAAGCGGAGGTACTTCCTGGAGGATTGATGAACGGGTATCTGGAAATACACGTCCTTCAAGTCTGCCGAAAGCATGAAGTCATTCTCCCTGATGGAGTCGAGCATGGAGCGTGCCATCTCCATTGTGAACCGAGACTGGCGAACGAATCGGTTCAGGGGAGAGAGATCTATCACCGGGCGCCAGCCCCCGAAGACTTCTCCACCAGGAAAAGACAGCTGTAGAAGCCCGGTGACCGATCCCTGACGATCTCCACAGCTCCTTTGCTCAGCATGACTTGGACTTCCTTCCTGCCGAAGTACTACATCCTTGGATAATCCGGAAACGTAAGTCTGAAGGTGGACCGGGTTGGAGGTGAGGGGTGGCCGAGATTCGAAGGGTAGTAGATACCCCTCCAGAAGGACATCTACTATCCAGCTCTCCACTCCGTAGTGCTGCCATGTTACCCAATGGCTCGCCAGGCACCCCCCCCCCACCTTTCAGCAGCAGGTGAGGGGAACACCGTCCCTAGCGTTTCCCACCTCTCTTCGACTTCTTCTTCCCCGCTCCCCCTCGTGAGAAGGAGGGCTGGGAGGAGGGCTGGTGACGGTCACTCCATGAAGAAGTTGAAGACAGAGTCTTTCCTCTGGGCTTCGATGATGCGATTGTCTTGGCCGCAGAGGAAGCGCTAACCAAACTCTTGGGCTTGGCCACAGTAGCTCGAGGCTGCACCTGTCCGGAAGGACCCGCGACTGGAGCAGCAACACCACGGGCAGGAACGACGTCGGCAGGGGTTGGTCCAGGTACGGCAGGTACGGCAGGAACGGCAGGAGGCGGGACAGCGGCCAGCGACACCCTGGGTACTGGCGGCAGGTCCAAGGGCGAGCTCTTGTGGCACCGGAAGTCAGGGGCTGAGGCGAGAGCGGCGAACCTGGGCGGCGGAGTCACGACCCTCCTCGGAATACCTGGAAGCGGTGCCTGGACAGCAGCTGACGGTGTTACCATGGTTACATGTTGAGTGTACACCAGGTGAGAGGGGGTTGAGTCGGTGGTGGTAGTGGTGGTTACCGGGCCGTGTGTTACCGGAGCAGAGCCACTCGCCAGGTGATGCAGCAGCCCCCGAACACTCGGTGTTCCCTGGAGACCCAGCGAGAACCAAACCTGGCCGAGGTCGTCACCCGCGGCAGGCACACCTGAGGGAGCAAAGGTCGGGTTAGTGGGGGGGTTCCCCCTTGCCTGGGGGGGACAAGTCCCACCCTAAACGAAACGGAAGACCCCGAGTACAACTGAATGTCGCGGTATCTTGCCCCCTCCTCCATGCTCGACGGATCGGGCGAAGAGGAGGAGCGAGAAACCCCCCCCCAAAAGGGGAAGGAGCCATACGCGGGAGTTGAGATGGAGGGAGGAAAGAAGACGATGTGTCTGAGACCAGGGGAGTAGCCAGAAAACTTTCCATTGACTCCCTGGAAGGCTTACGTCGCTTCCTCCTCCCCTCAAATCGCGCCCACTGCTCCTCTGACCACACAAAAAATATCACAGGGTTTGGTGCGAGAGCATTCGTGCCCCCGACCCCGAGCACATAAATCATGAGGGCCAACTTCAGGAAAGGAGCGGAAGGCCCCACACTTATGGCCCTCCACACCAGGGCATCTGCGGCTGTTGGGGGGTGTGGGGAACTCTTCTGCTCACGAGAATCCATAATTAAATGAAAATACAAAGTCACAAGTATTTACAGGATTTTCACACAAATACACTAGCAAGAGAAGGCAAACCAAAGTTTGAAGTACGAAGCATGAGACGATGGCGGGCAGAGAGAAGTGGAGAACACGTCTGTCACCCAGCGCGGCCGAAAGCAAAGTGATTCTTCACCTCCCAGTCGCGCGGTGTGCTGACTGTCGGACGAGCAGTTAACTACCGAACTCCCTTGTTAGAAGCTTACGACCAGTTCCAACTGCCGCAAGTTACATTCCTATTGTTAAAGGACCGATGGTTTGTATTACGTATCGGAACAACTAGAAATTTCTCTACCTTCTGTAGGCACGACTCGACTCTTTGTGGGGATAGAAAAGCCTGAAAACTCACTGAGTTTATCCTCATCCCCAAAATAGACTAGTTCCTGACAGGGGAGTCACTGCAACTTTTGCCTGTTTATTAATAGTCCTAATTCCTGAACTAAAGTCAGGGTTTTCTGAAGGTCCTCGTGCACCTCTCCTTTGTTTGTGACCAGAGAAGCCAATCGTCCAAATAAAGGGATATCCTTATCCCAGCTAGATGTAACCATTTCGCAATGGGAGCTAGCACTTGGGTGAGCACTTGTGGGGCAGTTGAAAGCCCGAAACACAGCGCTCTGAACTGGTATATTTTGTTCCTGAAGACAAAACGCAGAAAACTCTTTGAGTTTTGGTGTATTGGAATGTGAAAATATGCGTCCTCCATATCGATTGAGATCATCCAATCCCCCTGACAGATTGATGAGAGAACAGACTGATTAGTTTCCATCTTGAACTTTGTCTTCTCCACATATTGGTTCAGAGTGCTTACATCCAATACGGGTCTCCATCCCCCTGATGACTTGGGGAAAACGAACAGACGATTGTAAAAACCTGGGGTTAGTGCCTCTTCTACTAACTCTATTGCTTTCTTTTGCAAGAGGGACGAACCCTCTACCGAAAGGGCGATGAATTTCTTTGAATGTTCTGAGTAAGTTCTCAAAGCTATCGGAGAGCCTGATGATGGTGGCTTTCTCTTGAACAGAATATCGTATCCTTCTCTTAAAACCTTTACAAACCAAGGTTCCGCCCCTCTTGCTTTCCATTCTTCCCAAAACTGACAGTCTCACTCCTACTGGTGCACGAAGGACTGATACATTACTTCTTGGTCGAGGGGTTAGTTGTGGATTCTTTAATAGATCTAAGGGTGAAACGTGCTCTACCCCTTGATCTTGGGAAATATCTACCGAAACCCCTGCCCCGAAAGGCTTGTCCTTGGCTGGCTGGTGAGGGACGTACACTGGGAATATTTTCTCTAGTACATTTAGTGGATTGCAAGAGAAGATCCTGTGTTGCTTTCTTTTGCAATTCGGAGGCAACTAGCACTACTGTCTCATCTGGAAACAAATACAGTAAGGCAGACTTTTGAGTACCAAAAACTCCTTTAGATGTAAAAGAACACCAAAGTTCTCTCTTCTTTAGGATGCCTAAATTGAAGAGAGAGGCTAGTTCGAGGATCCGTCTCTAATACCCTTATCTAAACAGATCACTCCCAAAATGTCTGCAAAGGCTTCCTCACCCAACAAGGAATAACTCTCAAGTTTACGTCCCAAGGCTCCTACTGTCCAGTCCAGAAAACTTATAACTTCAAATACCCTAAAGATATTCTTAATTAGGTGATCTAATTCTGAAGCTGTAAACATGATCTTGGCTGAATTGAAAGCCAATCTTTTCGCCGAGTCAATAACAGCGTAGAAGTCTCCCTGGGCGGAGGCAGACACACCCAAATAGATAGCTTCTCTGGTTTCGTAACATAAATGTCTTCTTGTTGAAAGACAAGGAGGGAAATTAAAGTTAACTTTGCCTTGATCTCTCTTATCCTCAAGCCAAAGGTTAATTTCCTTTAATGCTTTTCGAGCCGAGAAGGACAGTACTAGTTTTGGTAATTTCCTGGAGTCTTCCTGGTTGTCCCTCATGCAAGAAGACACTGGCAACATGGGAGTCACTGGCAAGAACGAATCCAAAAAATTTGCAACAAAGTAAAACAGCAAGGCTTCGCATGCAGTGAGAGAAGACTCCTTATCCACCTCTTCTCCTTTCTCTTCTTCTTCAGCTGAAGAAATAGGTGATAAGTTCTCTATATGTTGAATTGGGGGCACCGCAGACTGAATAAAGCCCAAAATGCTGTCTAACTTGTTCTAGATGGTTGAAAAAGAAGGATCAAGGGCAGCCATCACCTGAGATCTTGTTGGTAAGACCAAAGTTGAAACTGATGACATAGGCTATCTGAGAGCTTCATACTGGTCCATCTGTGCACTTGGTTGCATGTATACCTGTGGATGCTCGGGCACCAATGGACGTCCTGGCGCCAATGGACGCTTGGGCACTAGTAGACGCTCAGCCGCTAGTGGGCGCTCTTGGACGCTCGAGCACTAGTGGACGCTCGGGCGCTAGCAGGCACTTGGGTGCTAGTGGATGTTCGGATGCTAATGGATGCTCGGTTGCAACTGTATTCTTGGGCACCAATGGATGCTCGGGAGTCAAAGGTTGCTCCAGTGCTGTTGCGGAAGTTTCGGGGGCCAATGGCTGCGCTGGTATGCGGGCAAACTGTGGCGCCAATGGGCGCTCGGGAGTCGGTAGGTTCTTGCCTGCCCCCAACTTCTCTTGAATTACAGTTGGTTCCAGAGCCGTAGAAAACCTCTGAGTCGATGGGCGCTCATACTTCGAACACTGAACCTGTATCCTAGGAGTCTCGTGAATTACAGGAGAGACTGGTGGGAGCCTTACCTGTCCTTCAGCATTAGAGGTGCGGACAGGTGCCGATGACATCTCCGGAAGTTGACTCTTTCCTGTACTCATAACCTCCAAAACTCTGCCAAAGGAAGACCTTCTAGAAGACGACTTAGACTTAGAGGATGGGATCCTCTCACTACGACGTCCATCTCCTTCCGTATCCTGAGAGAATCTCACTGGAGAGTCCCAAAAACTACACAAAGTCTATTCTTTTTGGAAAAGGCTAGCCTTTTTATAGGGGACTGGAGAGGGGGACAACTTTAGAGCCCTCCTTTTCAATGGACGGGACTCGTCATGGAATCGCCACTGGCACCTGGGAGAGGACTCCCCAGAGCTGGAAGCACTAGACTAGACGAAAGCAGTAGTTCTTTAGATACGCCTTTCCAATGGCGCTCTGTTGCGATCTGGGATTTGTCAACAGAATCACCTGAGGGGGCGACTACTCGTGGGAAGACCGCACTGACCTCCCTTGGGCTACCAGTATGCCTCCTCCCAGGTTCTGGGGAGTTTGACAGGGACCTTTGCCTAGGAGAATCAGCGGGCCAAACAGCCATGTCCTCCACAACACTTGCACTTGCACTCACTTCACCACTTACCTTGTCCATTAGGATTTTCACGGACGCTCCTAATTTCTCCATTGCTTGAAGCATGATCGAAAATTTTTTATCTGCTCTTGCCTCTAAATTGGCCACAGCATCGGGTGCGGGTGTGAGAGAGCCAAGATTAGGACTAGGAATGACAGGTGGTGGGGAAGGTTCAGAAAGAGGCAAATTATCATTAGACAATTCCTGACTAACTAAGCCTTTAGCTTTAGCTCTAGCAGCCGCTTTCCTCTTTTTATCTCTCTCTAACTTGTTCGTGTAACTAGTCAAGATCTTCCAAGTTCTTAGATCTCAATTAATATATTCTCCACATGTTTGATCTGGCGTACAAGTCTGTCCCCTACAACCTGTGCAAACTGAATGTGGATCGCTTTAGCGATCCTAGTATTCAAGCCTTTATTACAATACCTAATCCCAGATGTACTAGTGTTTGACGTTTTGTAGACCAATTCAAAACTAGTTAATTTCGGTGCAAAATTTTTTTTAAACTATTAATCTGAATTCCTAAATAGCTAATCACTGAAAACAAAAGCTACCAATATATTAAGAGTACTTCACTAAATAACTCCAACAATGAGCGACGGTAAAGAATTCCAAAAATTCCGCAGACTACTGAAACTGTGTTAACAGTATCAGCCGGTCGAAACAACTGATTTTCGTATGGTGTTGGTTCCTCACTCCCCCGATAGTGGGAGGGGGATATCACCTGACCAAAACAAAATAGCGCTACCACTAATTTCAAAAATTCTAGCTGCCGACAGTTTTAGAAACTATAGCTATGTAACTACGTATACTTGGTAAGTTGCATATATAAAATATTTACTTATGATGCCTTGATAAAATAGTAAGAATTTTCTCAAAATATTCACTGTACAAAGGAATTTTTTTCATTACATATGCTTACCTGTGATGGTTCATTTGGTGAGGTCCCACCACTGGAACCAATTTTTATTGACTGAGAAGGGGAGAGTTCATCACACTCATGTACTATTTGTGTTTTAGAACGCATATGACCTGTAAACAATAAATAGTCTGCTGAAATTACATATATAACTTAATAGTCTACTGAAATTACATATATAACTTATCTTACCTACACCATAGCCCCTGCATCCACAGTGTATCCTATGAGTAATATTGTTTATGGTATGCTACAGGCTCTAGCTGTACTGGTTTCCAATTTTAGCTTTTCATCCATTTTATAATCTCTTTCAACCTGGTGGCCAAACTCCCTTAACACACTTATGAACAGATCCCAATTTTCAAATATAAAAATAAATAATTTATGATACTAATCATCATTTCAAAGTGCAATAACTAAGCCTAAATAAAAAAAACTTCATTGGGGTGCCGTTTGTTGTGTATGATTTGTAGGCCACTATAAACAGCACTAAGGTTCTTTGCAGCTTCCCTTCAGCCCAATCTGCACTGTCCACCTTTTATCTTTCATCTACTTCAGCTGGTGGTCTTCATGCCCAGCTGCATGGTTTTTTTTTTTTTACTTTACCTTGCTCCAATTTCACCTCAAGATCATATTAACCCTCTTACGCCGAAGCGGTAAAAAAAAAATTGTCTCCCGTGTACCGGAGGTGTTTCAGAGTGAGCGCGGAAGCGGAAAAAATATATATTTTTTTAAATCACAGCGCGCTTAGTTTTCAAGATTAAGAGTTCATTTTTGGCTCCTTTTTTTGTCATTGGCTGAAGTTTAGTATGCAACCATCAGAAATGAAAAAATTTATCACTATCATATATAAATAATGCGATATATGAAAGCACAAAAACGAAATTTCATATATAATTGTATTCAAATCGCGCTGTGCGCAACACAGAGAAAATATTATCACAAAATAATGCATGAATTCGTAACGCGAGGACGTAAACATATTTTTTTCAAAAATTCACCATAAATCTAAATATTTGTCCTAGAGACTTCCAATTTCTTTCAAAATGAAGACAAATGATTGAATATTACTATACTGTAAGAGTATTAGCTTACAATTGCAGTTTTCGACCATATATGACGAGTTAAAGTTGACCGAATGTTGAATTTTTTTATATATAATCTTTTATATGCAATTATTTCGGAAATAAGAAAAGCTACAACCTTCAAATATTTTTCGTTTTATTCTACATAAAATTGCGCACATTTTCATATATAAAACTCTATGAAATGCCTAATATGAAACAGAGCAAATATTCCGAGAATGGTACGTACGCATTTCGGAGATTTGCGGCGGAGAATCCGCGCGCGGAGGGAAGGAAAGATTTTTTTTTTAAATTCACCATAAATCTAAATATTTTGCTAGAGACTTTGAATTTGTTCAAGATGAAGATAAATGACTGAATATTACGACTGTACAGATTTTTAGCTTACAATTGCGTTTTTTCGACCATTTCGGTAGAGTCAAGTTGACTGAATGTGGTTTTTTTTTCTATTTATTGTGATTTATATGCAAATATTTCAAAAATGAGGAAAAGCTACAACCTTCAACTTATTATTGTTGTATTCTACATGAAATTGCGCACATTTTCATATATAAAACTTTATGTAACGGCTAATTTAAAATGGTGCAAACATTACCACAATCGCACGTATGATTTTTTTGGAAGAGTTTAACGCTCGCGGACTTAAAGAAAATGTTTATTTTTTTCATAAATTCACCATAATTCGAAATATAGTGCTAGAGACTTCCAATTTGTTGCAAAATGAAGGTAAATGCTTGAATATTACTGGAATATAAACGTTTTAGCTTACAATTGCGTATTTCGACCACTTCGGTATAGTCAAAGTTGACAGAAGGTTGAAATTTTGGCAATTATCGTTATTAATATGAAAATATCTCAAAACTGATAAAAGCTACAACCATGGGTTGTTTTTAGTTGTATTGTGCATAAAATTGCGCACATTTCCATATATAAAAACTTTATATAACGGCTAATTAAAATGGTGCAAACATTACCACAATCGCAGTATGATTTTTTTTCGGAAGATTACCGCGCAGACGTAAGGAAAACGTTTTTTCATAAATTCACCATTAATCGAAACTATTGTGGCTAGAGACTTCCAATTAGTTTGCAAAATTAAGGTAAATGATTTATATTACTTAAATTATAAGAGTTTTAGCTTACAATTGCGTTTTTTCGACCATTTCGGTAGAGTCAAACGTTGACCGAAGGTTGAAATTTTGGCACTTATCATTATTTATATGAAAATATCTCAAAACTGATAAAAGCTACAGTCATAAATATTTTTTTGTTGTATTCTACATAAAATTGCGCACATTTTCAAATACAATACTCCATGTAACGGCTAATTTAAAATGGTACAAAAAATTATGTCAAAGTGACGAAATAATTTCAGAGATGTGTCACAGATACTTTTTAGTGCGGCAAGAAAGAAATTCGCGCTTGCGCGCTGCGTAACGATTGTAAACAAAACAACACCTTGATCCGTGAACTTCCAGCATCCCCCACAAGGCACGTGATTCAAGAGTTTTTGGCTGGTAGGCCTAAAAGTATTTTTTCCGCGAATTTTTTAAAAAACTTTTGTATGTCGACGTAAAATATGTCCAGTCAGCACCCGAGAGACAAAAAATGTCGACGTAAAATACGTCCAGTCGGCGTTTAAGGGTTAAGGTAAGCCCTACATGATTCTAGAAATATGACACAGGTCTTGTTTATCTGTTTAATAATAAAATAATAATAATAATAACAATAATAATTAATAATAAGATCATCGACGAAAATATCAGCCCCGCCGACCCAGACAAAAATATTAAGTTAATTATATACTATAAAACGAATAAGACGAGCAGCCTGGTGATGAGAAACAACCCTTCGGCGCCCCAGAGGATCCCTTGAAGAAGACGAGTGTGGTCTACCGTTAGCCCCGTCCAAGGATGCCTCGCAAATACGTCGGTATGACCTCCATGCGTTTCTCCAAGCGAATCTCCTGCCACGCTCAAGAAGGAGCCATCTTCAACCACGCCAGGAACTGCTCATAACAAACGGATAAAGAGAAATTATATTATTCCTAATATCGAAATAATAGACCAGACAAACGGATCCCCGACGTCTGCGCCTCCTAGAAGCCCTACATATAGGCAAGGAGAAACCAAATCTTAACATCACCCAAGAAACGTTTCTCCTTCCCACCGCCACCCGGAGAGCAGCAAACGACCCCCCCGACAGTACCAGACAATCAGGAGCCCCCACGGGATGACAGGATTCCTGCTACGGACGGAATTCTCGTCATTCATCCCAGGCACACTACTGTGGCGCTCGCAAGGCGAGAGAATCCGAGACCTTCGAGGCAAGATCCACGACTTCGTCCAAGACCGGCCGACCAATGAGAATGCAAACTCTAGGTCCGAGCCGCTATAATACCGACCCCACAGACTTTCTTGCTACAGTCTCTTCAAACGACTCGTAGGAGACCTGCGAGAAGGTCGAAACGTCACGTGATACCAGATATACCAGCTATACCAGCACCAATACCAGCCCTTAAACCGGAAGACGAAACCCGGCCCCGACTGAACTACGCCGACGAATAATAACCAGCCACTGAACGATGACCCCTGCTTGACCTGGACCTTGATATCCTGTTTTCCAATAAAAGATTACCTTCAGCATTTATGATTTTTTGAAAATTCCCCAATATGAACATTGGTCAGTTACTCAGAAACCATCCCTTGAGCCTGAGAAGCGAATTTGGTAAGGAAAAATAGAAAAAAAACAAGATAATAAAATAACAAACTGGGCTTAATTCTTTGCCATTCTTTTTAACAGTATTTCCCTAAAAGATGGGGATTCTATTTCCTAAAACCAAACTAATAATAATAACTAATAATAATAATAATAATAATAACTAACAATAATCAATAATAACTAAATGTGTGGTGCCCATAGCAGTGGTTTTAGGGTCATCAATGGACTGGTTTAAGCAACATTGGGGCTTGGGGTGGGGACAGAGGCCTGGGCAGAAAAACAAATTGGCTCTCCCACAAACAGAAACGAGAGGAACTGGAATGGAAAAATAACACCCAGAAATGAAGGACAAGAAGACTTTACTAAGAAATGATATCACAGAAGTCGAGGTACAGGAATGATGTGCTTACCAACCCAAACAAAAAATATGGCAGAAAAACACTGAAGAAGTAACAGAAGGACGGAATGGGGGAAAAAGATCAGAACAACAAAACAATGAAGTCCAGGACACCAGAAAGAACAAAGATCCCCTCCATGAAATAAAGCCTAAAAACACCAACCAGTTACCACATGAAACAAATAATATCCGGCATATGCAGCGAGCAAGACTAGTAGCAGAAACTCATTGGGATACAAAACATCACAACCAACCCAAACATAAACCAAAACAGCAACAGCACCTTTGGAAAAGGCAAGGCACCTAGAAAACGAAGTCAATGGTGCATGAGATCTTGACTTGAGTAAACTGAAAAGAAGAGGCAGGAAAAAGAGGCTACAAAGAAGCAAGAAAACAGGGGAGCAAACTGAATGAGAAATACAAAAGTACATACAAGAGACGGGGTTTTACTAAACAACAACAACAACGAAGATATAAAACAGAACACTTAAAGCCAAAGCACCATAAAATAACAAAACAGGAATACAAGACACCCAACAGAATTATACTATTTTAACCAACCACCAACAAAAGACCATACAGCCAACTGAGAGATGGGAAAGACAACCACCAGGAAATTCCTGAAGCCGAATTCCAATAAAGAAAGGCCTGGTTAAACAAAAATATAGAAGCAATCTGGTTATACAAAGACAGAAAACAAGGAACAAATATGCAACAAAACATGGACTCCTAGGAAAGTCAATGGGCATAGAAGGGAAATGGGGAGAATTAAAACGAGATTGTTTGGCCAACGAGCAAACGACAAGACACAACAATCAGGGACCCCAACTAAAAAGGAAAATTTTCCCCAACTGAAAAGGCCCAGGTTCCAGTGAAGTCCATGGATAATGGATGGCCAAAAACTGGCAAGGGACACCCTAACAAAAACCCGACAAAGTAGCAGAGCAAACTAACCTAGCATTGTATTCAACCGAAAAGCTCCCACAATACTTCTCGCCACCCCCAAATATATGGTACCAGACCAGGGGATAGAAACATCCTTAGTACAGAAAGGCAAGACAAGGGAAATATAAGTAAACTTACAGTCCTAATCCACCTACCTTACCAATAATATTGGAAGTTACTAACAGGTATTCAATTCAAAGTAACAAAAGGCTATTTCTTTATTTCTGGGCTCAGGCTCGTTGTCGCTAGCGGCAAAAATAATTCCTTTAAAAATTTAATCTATTATTTCTAGTGGGTAAAATGTACTAACACATACCAGAGGAATAAAATAAATAAAAGAAAAAGGTCAGTAGAACTGACAAGTCGCTCTTACCTCAAGTACGGGGCCCTCCCAAGAGAGGTCGGTTTCGGTAATTAACAACCCTTATGTGGCGAGGTGAGACCCATACCACGACGCCAAATTTGCCCAATAAAGTTAATTCTCCCACTACAAAATTCCGCCCCAAGAGGGGAGCCGACCCACAGATGGTGGGCAGCACCTACTACTAAGCTACTGCCATCCCATGCTTGGCCCCGAGCTGCTTGGCAGCCCTGGTTTGGCCATACCTTTGTTTTCAGTTAGCGCACGTAAATACTGATCAAACACGGGCCCGCCATTTTCTTCATTCTGTTTTTTGTGCCCTTTCTTTTTGGATTTTATTACAAATTGGAGCCGTGCGCCAGTCCCATCGCAGTCAGCTAAGTTTTAAGTACTCTGTTTATTTATTTGCTGTTTTGGGGTGTGGGTGGGGGTTTGGGGGGGGGGGTTTGGGGGGCAGGGGGGGGGGGGGGGGGGGTCCGAGGTCCCTGAGCAACTAGTATTTGCCAGTTTTTTTGAGGTATTAAATAAAATCGATCTTCTAGATGGTCGGTAAAAGCATGGCAGCATTGCGTTCCTGCCTCGTGATGGGATCCTGTATCTGGTGGGTATCGCCCACCTGGACCCCAGAGGACATTTCTCCCCTGTCTTTGTACACTCTAATTTTAATTATCTTCCGCCATCCCCCCCCCTTCCCCCCCCACTTGTTTAGAGTCGAAGGCTTTTTCCTATACACGGCGTTTTTGTTCATGCATGTCAATGTCTTTTTTATTTTCCAAACCCCATCCAAGAATTATGTAGGACTCCTTCCCATCCAGACCCTAGCCCAAGGCTCTTACGTATCGGCCACGGTCAAGGCTAGCTTTTGAGGTTGGAATAGACCTTTGCCGTTTCGGGTGTAAGTTCCGTACACTCTGGATTTTTTCTCCTACTATTTGTTTTCCTTTCTTGTTCATTTTATTATTCAATTTTATTATCTATGTGATTTTGTTAGGTTAGTTAATTCGGGTCTTGGCTCGCTTAGCCTAGGTCGCAAACTTGGCCTAATTGGGCCTTTAATGTTACCGAAACCTTAAGCACATGGCTTTCATAGACTCGGTTTGCTTTTCCCCCGATAGCATCGCGCTGATCAGTTGGTTATGTTTTTGAGTGGCTTAGTTTGTTGATTCCTTTGGATCGCCCAACGTGGTCACCTATCGTGAATCACGAGGGCAGCCAGAACGCCTGTTCCAGGTCACACCTTTTCCCCACCCCGTCCTAGCCGTGAAACCCCGCCGCTCTTCCATAGAGTCGGGGGGGGTGCGGCTAGGCCTGCCCATGCTCGCTTCCGCATACCCGAGGCCTGCCCCCTCCCTCTTCCCCAGGCCCAGGCGAGGGGGGGGGGTCATAGGGACGGGAGGGACAAGACCCAGACTTGGACTCGACCTCATCCGGCTCTCCGGTCCGGTCGGATGGTAAGGTGGGGGGGACTGGCCGGTTCCTTTCCCCTTCCCCCTCTCCATTACTTACTTCGTCGCTCCGTTACTCTAGCCCGAGTCTGTATGCCCCCCGCTCTTTCCCACCCGTTACTAGGGCTTCCTTTACCACCGGACCGGCATGCCTGGATCTAGCGGTCAAAGGTTGCTAAGTACTAACCCCACGGGGTTGGACCGGAACATAACAGTTGGTCTCTTCTAAATCCTCTCCGTTTCACTGAGTGGATCACCTTTCCGCCACGCGACTGGACTTAGTCGGTACGTTCGAGGCTTTTAGGTTTAAGATGTTTAATTTGTTTATGTTTTAAGTACCTTAAAAACCATTCCCCCTACCTTTCTTTTCAACCGGATACCTCCGTGGGGTTTATAGCCTATTACAGGCTAGTAAGGGAGGGGCTATGCCCGAACGAATTTTTTTTCCGAGCTCCGGCATGCAACGGAGTTCTTCTGTCCTTTAGCCTGTAAGTGATATTCTTTAAGATACTCATGTGTCTTTCCACTTACAGACCACCTAACTGTTGAGCATCCGGGATGCGGCCGCCACACTTCATGGACCCTGTGGGACACGAAGTTTGCCGGTCCCATGCTCCTTGCGCGACTCCAGCACGGGGACATCCAGTCTGGTACCATGAGACGTGTACCATATGTTACGATCTGGTGAGCCAGCTTTTGAGACGGGGTAAGTATTCCATCTCCGGTAGCTGGTCCGCATCTGTTTTAGTACTTAAGTTTGCATCAATTACTCTAACTTAAGGAAAAATTCAAGGGGCCTTATAGCCCTGTAAATTTAAGTTATACTTTAAGTTATCTTTAGTTTTAAGTTATTCTTAAATCTAATCGATACCCTCTCTTCCAGGCGCCGGCAGTGAGGGATACCGCACTGGCAACCCTGCGGGCCTGGTCGGCGGTTTCGGGAAGAACGCCGCCAAGGTATGCCCCTACCCTATCCTGGAGAAAAAGGTTGGCGGTACTAATCTTCCCCGGAGGCAAGGCGACAGGATACGTCGACCCAGCAGAGGCTGCCCCGACTATCGCCTTCATCCAGCAACAGCTGGCTGCCTCATTGACTGACCAAGGCCAGGATATCTCCTCGGAAGTCGCGACGTTGGATATTAATGTAGAACCTATGGTAGGTGTAGACGACCTGTTGGTCGAGGTAGGTAACGGTGGACACCCAAGGGATACCCTTGGGCGTAACTGTTTCTTCTACTCCTGCAACCTCTCCATCCTTCCAAGGCTTTACGGGTGATGAATTGTATACTTCTCCTGACGCTTCGGTTAGACCCAAGGTCAAGGGTCAAGCAGTGAAATCCTTGACAAAGACGTCGTCGTCGTCTAAGAAGACGGCTTCGGCATCATCCTCCTCTCGTAAGTCTCCGGCTAGGAAATCCCGGAGCAGACAGATCTAAAGCGTCTGGGTCCGGCTCTAAGTCCTCGAGGAGTAAATCCTCCAGAGAGAGATCTCACACTCCGGCAGAGTCGTCAGTTCCGCTACCCTTGGTTCCAATTCAGAGCTACCCCTCCACCTCCGCAGCAGCTCCGGCTTTGGACTCCAATGCTGTCCTGTTACAACAGGTGGGCGACCTGGTTGGGTCTCTAAAGAGTAGCATGGAACAAATGATCTCTCGGTTGTCGGATAGGATTACTTCTCAAGACTCCATTATAGCCGGACTGAGCCAAGCTCCTCTAGCCTCTCCTCCACCTTCCAATGCAGGTGGAGCCCAGCTTCCCCCGTATGACTCGCTACCTCCGTTCTCGATGAACAATCCGTGGAGAGTAGCGTCATACCGCCCCCTTCCAAGACGGACTCATTTCCATACCAGAATTTGGAACTCGAAGGATAGAGGGACTTCGAGTTCTACCGGAAGACCTTCAGCCTCCGTTCATCGGCTACGCAAGGCTCACCGCCTCAGCCATGATTCGAGATGATAGGGTACCAAAGGAGACGGTCCTCTATTCACGTGACCAGGCTCAGAGAGAATGGCTCAGGTGTTTAGAGGACATGGATTGTTCTAATACGAAAATCCAACCTTTCAAGAGTCCCTTTACGATCTTCACGATGGATGAGAGTACCCCCCCCGCTCCCTTTCCTGACAAAAGATCGCGACGTCTACCATTCCAGCGGCCCAGAAGGGGACCCTATGCCTCAACTGAAGGAAGCAGATCCTACATCTCCGTTACTTCCTTCAGCCGGAGAATTATGGGAAGACTTACCGAACACCTTCTCAGCTGCAAACTCAAACCGGACGGTGCTATGGAGCAGTTTGTGAAAAGCTACCCATGCTTCCAGATAGCCTCATTCAGGCTGATTTGACGCTAAATTGCGATTAGCCAGATCGATTAATTCTATGGCTATGACCGAGGTGGCCACCATAGCCTATGGTTCAGAGCCGCTTTTCAAAACTTATGACAAATCCCTGACTCAAACGGTACAGTCAGATATGTTTGAGTTTGCCACTGCTAGGACGAATTGTAGGAAGCATGTCCTACAAGAAGCAACCATTCGGCACGAGCCGAATAGGTTACTCTCGTCAAGCATCTGGGAGCAAGTCTCTCCCAGAAGCGATGGTGAAGGAAGTCCAGTCAGAGGCTACGAGGTTGAACCAGAGCCTTAAGGACCATTGGGGCCTTACGGCTAGAGGAGACAAGATCTTGCAGCTAGAGGTAAAGGGCAAAGGAAACCCAGGCGTTTCCAGCCCTACCAGAAAAAGCAGCCACGCTTTTCTCAGCAAGTTCCGGCGGTTCCCTTAGTGCAAACAGCCCAGCCCTCCACTTCAAAGGCTCAATCACAGCCAATTTACGTGATCTCCCCTCAGCCTCAGCCCTCCACCTCTTATGCCATCTCTTCCAGCTTACAATCAAACCTTGCGAGAGTCAATCTTCACAGAAGTATGACCGCTCGGGTAAGGGAGGCAGAAGGTAAACGTTCCTTTCGTGGGAGAGGATCTTTGGGGTTTGGGAGGTCCTAACTTTAATGGGAGGGAAAACACTTCAGAGGAGGCCGAGGAGGTTACCAGAAACCAATGAAGAACTTCAGGTAGGAGGGAGGCTGTTTCACTTTCGCCACGGTGGAACTTCAGCAAGTGGGCTCAGAGCATTGTGTCAAAAGGCCTGGGTTGGAGCTGGTTAACGAACCCACCTCCATCCAGGCCTTTCCGTCAACTTCCTTCCAAAGAACTGACGGAGTATGCGGAGGATCTCCTTCAGAAAGGAGCTATAGCGAGAGTCAAAAGATTAAAATTTCAAGGTCGCTTGTTCAGCGTGCCAAAGAAAGGCTCACAAAAAAGAAGAGTAATCTTAGACTTGTCCCGCTTAAACGGTTAGACCATTCGCTGCGACAAGTTCAAGATGCTCACGATCTCGCAGGTGCGGACCTTACTTCCCGTGGGGCCGTCCACCTCTATCGATCTCACAGACGCTTACTATCATATCCCTATTGCAAGACACTTCCGTCCTTATCTAGGCTTCAAGATAGGAGACCAGACATTCTCCTTCAAGGTAGTTCCTTTCGGGCTCACGTAGCACCCAGAGTGTTTACGAAGCTGGCGGAAGTAGTTGTTCAACAACTCAGATCGCAAGGGGTTATGGTAGTAGCGTATCTCGACGATTGGTTGATCTGGGCTTCAACAGTCGAGGAATGCAACAAAGCAACACTGAAAGTGATTCAGTTCCTGGAATATCTAGGCTTCAAGATAAACAGGACCAAATCAAGACTCACTCCAGAGTCAAACTTTCAGTGGCTAGGCATTCAATGGAATCTATCCTCCATACTCTGTCGATTCCATCGTCCAAGAGAAAGGAAATAGCAAAGTCAGTCAAGCAATTTCTGAGTCACAACTGGCTTCAAGAAGATCTCAGGAAAGGATCCTGGGTTCTCTCCAGTTTGCATCAGTGACGAACATCCTGATGAAAGCCAAACTGAAAGACCTAACCAGAATTTGGCGCTCACGGGCTAAATATCAGGACCAGGGACAAATTGTCCTCAGTCCCTCTGATTCTAAAGAATCGACTTCGGCCGTGGGCGAAAGTCAAGAACCTATCGGTGTCAGTGCCCCTTCAGTTTCCTCCTCCAGGGATCACTATCCACACAGACGCTTCATTAAGCGGTTGGGGAGGATATTCCCAGTTCAAAAAGGTTCAGGGAACGTGGTCACCTCAGTTCCGTCAGTTCCATATAAACGTACTGGAGGCAATGGCACTGTTCTTGACTCTAAAAAGGTTACGTCCGCCAAAGTACTCCCACATAAAACTAGTCCTGGACAGCGCAGTGGTAGTACATTGTATAAACAGAGGAGGCTCCAAGTCACGTCATCTAAATCATGTCATGGTAGCCATATTCTCCCTGGCGGACAAGTTCAGTTGGCATCTCTCCTCCACCCATATAGCTGGAGTGAGAAAGTCATAGCGAGATGCTCTTTCCCGATCAGTACCTCTAGAGTCGGAATGGTCACTGGACAACAGTTCGTTCCAATGGATTCTTCAGAGAGTTCCAGGTCTACAGGTAGATCTCTTCGCATCCTAAGCGAACCACAAACTCCCGTGTTATGTGGCCCCCAACCTGGACCCTCTGGCCTATGCCACGGACGCCCTTGGCTCTAGATTGGAAACAACTGGGAGAAGATTTATGTCTTTCCGCCGGTGAATCTCTCATGAAAGTGTTAAACAAACTCAGGACATTCAAGGGTCAAGTGGCTCTAGTAGCCCCAGACTGGACCGAAGAGCAATTGGTACCCTCTCATCCTGGAACTGGGTCTCCGCCCTCTTCGGATCCCCAATCCCAAGCTCTCCCAGTCAGTACAAACGAAGACTGTGTTCGCTTCCTCAGGGATTCTCAAAACCCTAACTTTATGGATTTCATGAAGTTTGCAGCGAAAAGGGATGCGAATATTGACCCTCAGAATATTCTCTTCTGGAATCAGATAAGAGAGATTCAACTTTGAGACAGTATGATGCTGCTGTCAAAAAGTTAGCAACCTTCCTGAAAGAATCAGATATTAAGATCATGACAATCAATTCAGCTATATCCTTTTTCAGATCCTTATTTGAAAAAGGCTTTGCAGCTAGCACAATTACGACAAACAACAGCCTTGAAAAAGATTTTTCAATTTGGGTTCAACATAGACTTGACAGATTCCTACTTCTCGTCTATTCCCCAAGGCCTGTGCTAGACTTAGACCTTCTGTAAGGCCTACGTCAGTATCTTGGTTCTTAAACGATGTTCTAAAAACTGGCTTCAGAAACCAATAATGACACATGCTCATTTATAATGCTTTTAAGAAAAACCCTATTTTTATTAAGCTTGGCCTCAGGAGCTAGAATTTCAGAACTGTCGGCTTTATCCAGAGATCCGGATCATATTCAGTTCCTTCCCACAGGGGAAGTGCTACTTTCACCGGAACGTAGCTTTTTAGCTAAGAATGAAAAGATCCTTTGATGAGGTGGGAACCGTGGAAGGTACTACCCCTTCCACAAGATATATCTCTTTGCCCAGTTTCAACTTTACGAGCCTTTCTATCTAAGGACCTCCTCATCCTCATCGGGTCCTCTCTTTAGGAAGAAAAAGTTGGTACTTTATCTATTAAAGGGCATCAGGCAACAAATCCTGTACTTCATTAAACAAGCCAATCCTGACTCTTTTCAAAAGCACATGATGTCAGGGCAGTAGCCACCTCAATTAACTATTTCCAACACATGAACTTCGATGAGTTGAAAAAGTATACTGGATGGAAATCACCGACAGTGTTCAAACGTCATTACTTAAAGTCTTTGGAAGCCCTGAAATTTTCAGCAGTTGCAGCGGGTAACATAGTTTCCCCTGACTATGACTAATCCTTAGTAGAAGATCCAGTCCTCCCTTTCTACCTGCCTCACCCAACAGTCGTCTATTCCTGCCTTGTTCATTTACGGTCACCTTGTGTCTTAGCTGCTTTGATGATGTTATAGTGGGTGTCCCTTATTTTTTGCTAGGGACACTCACATTTGTGATGATTACTGATCTCGTGGATGTCATCTCCTTATTTTTATGCTAGGAGATACATCTTATTATAATGGTTACGGGTTTTGTATATTAAGTCATATACATTCTTTATATTTTATTATTGTTGAGTTTGTTTTATTCAACTTTTATTAATTGCTTTAGATTGTTTTGATACATAAGCTTTACACAGATACCATTGTTGTACATATATGATATTTCTCCTGTATATATGTATATTACCTTAAGTTAAGAAATATTATTAGCATTAAGTATATTAAGTAATATTTCTATTTGTATCACTGTGTATCTGTATCTTTATTAGCAATTATATTGATTTATTTTTATTTTTATTTTATCTTTTATTTGAGACCCTTTATATTTTGTTGAATTTCTTTACAATCTTGTCTATTTCTCTGGTACGATTTCGCGCAGCGACACGAGCTGAGCCCAGAAAGGGATTTTGACGTAAGGAAAAATCTATTTCTGGCGATTGGCCTCGTGTCGCCAGCGAAATCCCGCCCTATCCCATCCCATCGCCAAGATTGTCTGCTAACTTCAGGATGGCCACCAGAGGCGCAGCAGTCGGCAGCATGGGATGGAGTAGTAGTAGTAGGTGCTGCCCACTCTGTGGGTCGGCTCCCCTCTTGGGGGATTTTGTAGTGGGAGAATTCTATTGGCATTTGGCTCGTGGTAGTGGTCTCACTCGCCATAGTGTTCATACCGACACTCTCTGGGAGGGTGAGCGAGTCAGTTATACTGACCTTTTTTCTTTATTTATTTATTCTCTGGTATGTGTTAGTACATTTACCCTAGAAATAATAGATTAAAGGATATTTCGCTGGCGACACGAGCAATCGCCCAGAAATAGATTTTTCATTACGTCAAAATCCCTTATATACAACTACCCAGAAGATACAAACACCATCCCCACCAACAGAAAGGCTGCAGAAGGAAGTGTAGGGGCACAAAAGACCAGCTCCTGATACACAAAATGGTAATGAAGAACAGTAAGAGAAGCAAAACCTTTGAATATTTTCCTAGCCTAATCTTTCCTTTGTGACACAAATATGCAATCTACCCTCCTGTTCATGTTTTTCAGTTCCAGTATACTCCAGCTTAAGACTTTGAACAACACCACAACATGACTTACAACCCACAAACTCCTATAAGACAGAGAGCACTCTTCTACCCTACCAAGCACCAGTTCCGCATGTCCTCTACTGCACGCTCTGTTATATTTACCTTTCCACCCCACGCCGCCACCACCTTGTCTTCTATGACGTCATATCCTATAATGTCACAACTCAACTAAAATACATCAAGATTTTCTAAAACCAAACACATTGAACATTGACCACATTCCACCAATAACAAAATAAAAATAAAATAAAATAAGTGACTAAAATGATATATAATCAAATTCAACCTAAGCATGGAATGGATTGACTACAAGAAAGCCTTGGACATGATAGCACACACGTGGCTAATAGAATCCCTGAAAATATATGGGGCAGAGGAAAACGCCAACTGGAATACAATACTTAAAAGCTCTGGAATAAGACTAGCAGAGGTTAACATCAGGAGAGGGATCTTCCAGGGTGACTCACTGTCCCTAGTACTCTTCGTAGTAGCCATGATTCCTGATGTTCCTGGACGACATCAAGCTGTTATGTTAAGAGTATCAAGGAAATAAGATACCCTAATCCAGATAGTAAGGATTGTATCTGGGAACATCAGGATGGAGTTTGAAAAAGAAAAATGTGCCTTGGTCAACATACAAAAAGGCAAAGTGACAAGGGCTGAAGGGATAAAGCTACCAGTTGGGAATAGCATCAAACAGGATTCAAATACAGGCAGGTCGTGGTTATCAGCTGGGTGCTGATAAGCAAAAACTACCACTAACCAAAACTCAACAATTCAAGGTGCTTATGGCACCAAGTTTTGGCTAATAACACCTATGTTAGGTATGTTATGGTGCCATAACTCTATTATCGACATTTTACGATAACCAGGGACTGCTTGTACCAGGGAATAATAGATAGAGAGAATATAAAACACCAAGAGATAAAGGAAATGATAAGGAAGGAATATATGCAGAGACTTAAGGAGATACTCAAGTCAAAACTCAATACCGGAAAGATGATGAAAGCCATAAACACATGGGCAGTACCTGTAATCACATACAGTGCAGAAGTAGTGGAATGGACGAAGCTGAACTCTGCAGCACAGACCAAAAACTAGGAAACACATGACAATACACAAAGCACTACACCCAAGAGCAAATACAGACAGAATATACAAAACACAAAAGCAAGGAGGAAGAAGACTACTAAACATACAGGACTGGGCCAACATCAAGATCAGAGCACTGGGGCAATATCTGAAAACCAGTGAAGAAGAGTGGCTCAGGAGTATATGGGAAGAAGGACTGATAAAAAGTCAACAAAGACCCAGCAATATACAGAGACAGGAGTGTGACAAACAGAAGGGAAGAATGGTACAACAAACCAATGCATGGACAGTACATGAGACAGACCAAAGAGCTGGTCAGCGATGAAACATGGCAATGTCTACAGAGGGGAGAACTCAAGAAGGAAGCAGAAGGAATGCTAACAACAGCATAAGACAAAGCCCTAAGAACCAGATATATTCAAAGAATGATATATGGAAATAACATCTCACCCATATGCAGGAAGTGCAATGTGAATAACGAGCCCATAAACCACATAAGTGAATGTCCGGCACTTGCACAGAACCAATACAAAAAGAGGCAAGATTCAGTAGCAAAAGCCCTCCACTGGAGTCTGTGCAAGAAACAACAGCTACCTTGCAGTAATAAGTGGTATGAGCACCAACCTGAAAGAATGATAGAAAATGATCAGGCAAAGGTCCTCTGGGACTATGGTATCAGAACAGATAGGGTGATACATGCAAATAGTCCAGACGTGACGTTGATTGACAAAACCAAGAAGAAATTATCACTCATCGATGTCGCAAAACTATGGGACACCAGAGTAGATGAGAAAGAAAGAGAAAAAATGATAAGTATAGAAAATAGAAATAAAAAGGATATGGGATACGCTAGTAGAAAGTGTACCCATAATCCCATTGACACTAGGCCCGATCCCAAGATCCCTGAAAAGATCCCTGGAAAAATCAGATGCTAAAGTAGCTCTAGGACTTATGCAGAAGTGTGTGCTCCTGGAGACAGCGCACGTACTAAGAAAAGTGATGGACTCCTAGGGAGGCAAGTTGCAACCCAGAACCCTATACTATTAAACCACCCAGTCAAATAGGATGACTGTGATAGACCAAAAAATAATAATAATAATAATAATAAAGGTAAAACAATGCACGGAATCATGATGATTACTGTTGTAAAGTATATAAGGATATCAATGAGCCACATTACTCACATAAAAGAACACTCACCAGTTGATTTATTCTCATACAAAGCATGCAAATTGGAGCAAGGTACATTTAAGGAAGTTGGAAAGTTATATTTAAATAAACTGATGGTAACTAATGGTTGCTAAAGGGATATGTAGTACTACACAGTATTTTTAGTGCAATATACAGTGTACCAATCATGGTAAATTGTATGTGCTAAGTCCGTATGGAGGAAACCACTAACCCCTATTTGTCATGTTATTCAACAGGTGAAAATAGACAAAAACAGTTATAATAAAAGTATTAGTTAACAGGTGAACATTGATTAAAAATTATAAAGAAGTTTGACAGCAGGAAGGGATGAGACAAATGAAATGGAAGAGAAGGAAAGGGCAAAAAACGATTAAGTGTGAGTCCAAAGGAAAGTTGCAATGAACATTTAGGATACCCTACACAGTGACACACAAGGTACACAGAAGGTGGTTACCATAAATGATGATGACTTACGATCTATCACAGTTTAATAGATCAATAGAGCTAATTCCTAGAAGTGACGGCTGAAGCAAGGTACAGTGGACCCCCATATTTGCGAAGGTTAGGTACCACAACCACCAGTGAATACCAAAAATCCGCGATATATTGGAATCCCTCTAAAAACGCTTATAACTGTGTATATTTTAAGAGCTGAAAAACCAAATACTCCTCTAAAAATGCTTAAAACTACCTATTTTCTTGTTATATTTGTGACTAAATACATTTCTAAGATAAAAAAATGTATTTAGTCAAAAAAATAACACAAAAATACAGTAATCAGTCATTTTTTTATGGAAAAGTCTGCAAATTACCAATTTTTCTGCAATATACAGTATTCGCGTTCTCCGGATTCACGGACTCACACATTCGCGAATTTCTCTCGGGAACGTTTCCCTGCATTATTCGCGGAAAATTCGCACATTCGCGGTATTTTTCTATGAGAAATATCCACAAATTCCTGGTTTTTTTTATCAATTTCCTCATAAAATGCACTTTTTGTGATAAAAACCAAGTATGAAAATTTTTAGTGGTTTTTCTTAAGTTTTAACTAACAAAATAGGCTGTTTTTAGCGTTTTTATAGGGGTTCCAAACCACTGTATTGAAAAAACAGGTCAGAGTAATATACACACATAACTGAATTCACAATTGCCAAACCGCAAATAAGTAGGGTCCACTGAATAGGTTTGGAAAAAAAAGAAAAGTGGATGAAGTAATAAATGGCAGAAAGCAACATAGCTAGAGGTTGAGAAGTTACTGGAAAGAACCTTTAGTACTATCTATCGTTATGCTGTGGAAGGCACTTTGTAGGTGTCAACCACTCTTTGGGTGTATGATCTGAATACTATATGAAATACTACATTGTACAATTAACAATTAATAACCAAAAAATGCTTTACACCAAACAACAAAAAGATTATATTCACCTTCAACATTTAGCGCTCCAAATGACTGAGAATAAGTTCGATGCTCATTAAAGGAAGCAGGAATATTGATTGCTGCTGATTTATCATGAGAAGCTACTGAGCTTCCTAAAGCAAGGGATGATCCACTGGTCTGTAAGAGAGAAAAGACAACATAAATTTACAGCAAATACAGCTGTACAGATATATTGTCACTTTTCAACAGCAATGCCATTTCCATATATTTCAAAGAAGTACAACAAAAAGCTAACAAGACATTCTGACAAATACAGGCGGCCCTCGGTTAGCAGCAGGGGTTCCGTTCCTGGCCGCCGACGCTAAGCAATTTTCAACACTAAGTGATTTTAAAGTCTACGGACGCTGCACACCTTCTTTCAGAATACTAGACCAGTCAAACGGCGCCGTAATCCCACAATGGTGTAATAAGTAAAATTATATTTATGCAGTATAGTACTATAGAATTTACTGTACAGTAGTAGTACTGTACAGTACATTATAGTATTATAAATACTGTAAAGTGAAAAAAAACCCTAGCTTTAATCCTTTGGGTGTCTAGAGTATGTAAAGATATAATAAGGTTTTATACAGTGTACAGGTAGCTGTAGTGTTAAAGTTACGATACTTCGTCTTACGATAATACGATTTTATGAGACCAAATTACAATAGCCTAACTTTCTCCCATCTTCTAGTTACATAAGTTCGAAAACAGCAATAGAGAATGATGAAAGTACAGTTTTAACGTTATACTCGTTGCGTAAATGTGTACAGCGATGAACAACCAAACGAGACACAACTTTTCTTTTTTTTTTCTAAATACAACTGAATTGGATAACATCCGTTTGGCTTGTATTTCAACCATCGTACTATAATATAATACACTATTACTGTAGTTATGTAAAATAGCACTGAGATATCTTAATGTAATAACTTTATTCGCTATAGATCAATGATCAACATAGATCAAAGATCTTTAGGGAAATATACCGTTAAATTTAAACCTAGTTATAGCTGAAGCTGAGAAAACTGTTCAAGCTGCTACTGACTAGTATCGTGCATCGGCAACAAGGATAAAACTCCAGTAAACGTATCCCATCAAACACAACCTTAGATAAAATTGAGATAAAATCACTTAAATCAAAACTACTGTGCTTGAAAGAACACATTTTACTGTTGGTTTCACAACAATGAAAGATAAAAAATGTAAAGTTTGTAATACGACGATATAAAGGAAAATTGCAAACGGAATCACATATTGTTTTACTCAATAAACACGCCGCCAACATAATCTGTTAACGAAAAATAGTTCACAATCTCGAGACATTTTCAAGTAATATTTCCTCCTAAAAACACGTTGTATAAGGAAAAATTACCTTGTTTCATTAAGTCAAGAATCTAGATATTTGTTTATGCTAACTAGAAGCACAAAAATTTGCTCAGAATTGCGTTAAATATAGCGAAAGAAACTCTTATTCGTCATCAGCTGATTTCCAAACCAAAACATTGGCTGCTCCACGGAATACTGGCTTAGATTTACCGTAGTATTTTATAATATGATAATATGAGAATACATACAATATTACTGGATACAGTGAAGTAATGTATAACTTTTTAAAAGATTTATGGATAAGATGCATATTTACTTTTTCTTCTGTGCTTATCTTAATTTCCGTCACTATGCCATCTACGTAGCAGCGGCATCTCAAGCTTGTACGGTCATACCTCAATTTTTTGCTCGCGTAACAAAGCAAAAAATTGACCAAGTTGCACGATTATATTTTGTACTTCTATCCAATGGAAAAAAAAACAAATTGCAGTGTTGCAAAATTGAATGTATACACGAATTTTGTTTCCATATTATAAAAAACGTGATTCAATGATATAAATTAAAATACAATAGTACCTGAGGATGCGAAATTAATCCGTTCTGAAGCAGCCTTCGTAACCTGATTTTTTTGTATCTTGGACCACATTTTACATGTAAATTGCCTAATTTGTTCCAAGCTCTACAAATATACCCCAGTAAATTTAATAATAAAGCTAAATTGACCAATAAACAATGAAATACAACAATTTGGACCATTCAATACCTAACTTAAACTACATATACTACTAATATGTACTACATACCTGTAAATAAAGTGTATTAGTATACATGGTACAAGAAATACTGTACGTATATACGTATGTAGTAAAATGTGGAACCTTACCTTTCGAGTGAGGCAATCTCCAAAAGTGGCGACAGAGGAGGAGGACAAATGGCAGAAAACATGAACACTTAACTTTACGAAACACATTAAAAAATGGCAGAAAGCATTAACAATAAACTTTACAAAACACACTAACAAATGGCAAAAAACATTAACACTTAACTTTACAAAAAACTTAAAATTAAATTTCTTTTTTTTATTTTTACATTTTTTTTTTTACTTTTTTATACTTTACGTTTTTTACAAAATTTCAATTTCTTCACCACCGAATGAATCAGATCACCGAAAATAGCGCTGGCCTTCTGGCAGATTGCCGTCTCGGTTATCGTATCGCCAGCAATTTCTGTCCTCAATCCATACAAGAAGCAGCCTCTCCATCTCATCATGCACATGGCTCCTCTTGTTGGACAAAATAGTCACGCCCTTGGAAGGTGTAGCTGCTTTGATGGCTTCCTTCTGCTTAAGGATGGTGCCTATCGTCAACAGATTTCGGCTGTATTCCTTAGCAATCAAACTCAACCGCATGCCAGCCTCATACTTCTTGATTATCTCCATCTTTGTCTCCATAGAAAGCATCTTCTTCTTTCCGTGAACTTCAGCAACTTTCTTGGGACCCATGACTATACGTACGTAATTAAGTTGTGTACTAAAGTTCTCACACAACATGATGAAGTACAAAGCGAAATCACTAACACAAATTTACGTTAATACAACAAAATAGTATATGTGAACAAACAAGTTCCGCGTGCGTACGATAACGCTGGTGTGACGGAGTAGCCGAATAACACCTTTACATAGAGCATGATGGGGTAGATGCTGACCAATAGGAGAGCAGGATCTTACAGCGGTAACTAGCATCAGAAACCAATGCAAGAGTGGGAGGATGGTGGCAAGTCTACAGAGTTGAAGGTGTGCGAGTTTTAAAATTGTTCTCAGTGGTCCGGGCGAATCTCGGGACTTTACAGTAACACCCTTTCGTAACCTGAATTATTTTCGTATGCAGAGGCAAAAAAATCTTCGTCTTTGCTTTCGTAACTTGAATTTTTCGTAAGTTGGGACTTTTGTATGTCGAGGTTCCACTGTATTATTATTCGGGCGCAACTGAACAACCTATTATCTTCATTGTGAAGGGCTGTTACAAAGACATCAAATGGACATGCGTACTGCCACATCATATTTATGTACAAAAATTAAAAAAATACCCTGTAATACATTTTCTTACACATTTTAAACATAAAAGCATGAAACCTTATAATAAAAAGCTGAAGCTTCATTAACAAAATGAATTATACAGGCAGTCCCCGGGTTACGACGGTTTCGGCTTACGACGTTCCGAGGTTACGACGCTTTTCAATTATATTAATCAGACATTATTTCCAGGGTTACAACGCATGTTCCAAGGTTACGACGCATGTTCCAGGGTTACGACGCCTACAACGCTCATCTGGCAGATGAAATATGACAGCAAAGATGCAAAATAATCAATATTTGAAAGTTTTTTTTTATGAAAATACCATAAGAATGCAGTTTACATAGTTTTCAATGCACCCAAAGCATTAAAAGTAAGGTTTTCTAAGGATTTTTGACGATGTTCCGGCTAATGACGATTTTCGGCTTAAGATGCGTCTCAAGAACGGAACCCCTGTCGTAACCCGGGGACTGCCTGTAATTAACTCCCAAATTAATAAAATATAACCACGTGAAGTTTTTCTAATCCATTTTTCGGAACAGTGGTGGAAAAGAACAAACATAAAAAATATCCTCTGATATACGCGCAGGGCACTTACAAAAGCTGCTGTAGTCTGTATCATATTTATGTACAAAAATAAAAATACCCTATGCATAATACTTTTTCATATACATTTTAAACAAAAGCATGAAAATTTATAAAAATGACACATTGATTGCCAAATTTGCACTTTTTTAACTATATTTTTTGGAAGAGCGGCAGGTAGCAGCCGACAAGAACAGACATGAAAAAACATCTCTGATAACGTAGAGAGCCATTTCAAAAGCTGCCTTTGTACCATATTTATGCACAGAAATAAAAATACCCTATATGTAATATATTTTCATACACATTTTAAACATAAAAGCATGAACATTTATAAATCGACACATCGATCGCTAAATTTGCACTTTTTTTAACTCTATATTTTCGGAAGAGCAGCAGGCGGCAGCTCACAAGAACGATCATGAAAAAACGTCCTCTTTGATAACTGGAGGGCAGTATCAAAAGCTGCCTTGTATCATATTTATGTGCAGAAATAAAAATACCCTATACGTAATACATTTTCATACACATTTTAAACATAGAAGCATGAACATTTTTAAATTGATGTATCCATAGCTAAATTTGCACCATTTAACTCAATATTTTCGAATAGAACAGTGTCAGGGGCATATAGTTTACCTTAATACCTAGGTAATAACTCTCAATCAAATTTTTTAATATGGTCTGAACGGTATTTCTACAAATGTATGTACTCATTAGACATAACGGTGCTAACGGTACTCGTTAGACATAACTTGCTAGCGGCGTTGTTAAGAAAAAATTGTGCCGTAAAAATACCTTAAAATACCTTATTTTTTCATTAATATTTTTGCCGACAGCCGTAAAACTGATTCGCTGCTAAGCGATTGCGCCATTAACCGCGGGCCCACCTGTATCCACTTTGTACTTAATTCACATTAATATTTTCTTGATTACATCACAATGAATCTTATAAAAATAACAAAAAACATTCATATCCACAATAATTTGACAATACCATTGCATCACTTTCTTAAGCATCTTTCAGTGTTTTACACATAATATTATGTTGAAGACTCGCCTTGTACAACTGCAGGTTCCAGTACTTTATATCATGCATATACTTTACATGCTGTGCCGTAATTTATATTTCTTTATGATTAACTGTCATTTCAAAAATAGTGTAATACAAACACTGCAGTTGAGAAAAACATAAACTGCTGGTATTGGCTGCAGTTGAGAAAAATGTAAGCAAAGATAAAGTCTTGGACATTCAAAAGAAGGCTGAAAGAGTAAATTAAAAATCTGACTGTATATATACTTGAATTTTTTTTCACTTGCTATAATGAATAATTACACAACCGACATAAATGAGAAGGCTAAAAAAAGTCAAATGGAAATCACAATGTCTTTCCAGAAGGTTATACCCAGACTATAAGGAGCACCCCCCACAATCTCTCTCTCTCTCTCTCTCTCTCTCTCTCTCTCTCTCGCTCTCTCTCTCTCTCTCTCTCTCTCTCTCTCTCTCTCTCTCTCTCTGAGTACTGTCTTTACAGGCTGATTTTCAAAACTGAGAATTCAACATTTTCATATCTATGAATTTTATGCACAGTACATGATAAAGTTAACATACCTTAATGGAATGTGGTTAATATCATTGTGTTATTCATTAAATATAGTGCTTTACATACTTACCACATGTTTCAACCAATGCTATATAATAGTCTAAGCTCTAGTAGCTTATGACATGTTTCAGATGATGTATATCATATCTACCTGTGAAACATGTGATCTTGCTAGTTATGCGACCCCCAAATTTTTACCCTAAAACTTGTACATGGAATTCTTTTAAAAATGCTACTTACCTAATATCATTTATAGTCCTGTAAAGTGGTATAGATATGTTGATGATATTTTAGCTGTTCTGCCTGCTGGTATTGATGTAAATGATTTACTCTCTAAATTAAATAACCAGGTATCACCGATTAAGTTTACTCTAGAATTGGAAAAAGACAATTGCCTCCCTTTCTTAGATTTTATGCACGGTCTAGATACAACAGGTCAGCCAGCGCGCAGCTTTGGGTATGAATCACAAATACTGTGACGTCACGTGCCCTGGTCTCTCACACGCGGTTAACCAAAACAATATGCTACCTATAGTCGTAAGGTAGACTCCAGGACTTGCTGTTTGCCCATATATCTTTTTATTAATTCATTCATTCTACCATTGATAATGCCAAGTAACTGCACAGTATTTGGCCGTTCTAATACACGTGAAAAAACTAAAAACTCCAATATAAAATACCATCGTTTTCCAAAAGAAAAGCCATACAAAGACCAGTGGGTACATGCCTGTTGCAGTGCTGATAGAATTAACGTCGTGTTCTCTGATGTTCCCCATTTAATCAAATTAGTAAGAAATAGTTTATTGACTGGTTGATTCCTTAATAATGAAGAGTGTATTTCAGCTTCTGGCATACGAGAAATACTTAGTAAAACCAAAACAGACTATGGGCTTGCATATAAGATCAATGAAATGCATTTAAATGTAACGGGTCAACAAAGACAGCGCGTTAAATTATCAGTGCAACTGGTGTCAACATCATGTGCCAATTCAGAAAAATATTTAGGCGAAAGAAGACTGTAGAAGTGTCAAAACTGGAGTGAAACGTCCAATTTTATTCTTTTAATAACGAATGATTGGCTCGACATCACGAATTCTTCATGCATGTATGGAGAGTGGTAAAAGCACTGCTTTTGGTATTGATGCAGAAATACAAACAAACAAACAAGTAAATTAAATTGCTCAAGGAATAATTTTTTCATGTAAATCCACCATTGCTTTATTTAATGTTAAAAGCCTCTCATAGTATTGGCTACCTACTGACACAAAGATTAAATCAATATTGCCTTGAACATTTCTTTGGGTGTATAAGGCCATGGATGGTCACCGTGATCATCCAAATGCAGTGAATTTTAAATTCAGGCATAAAAAAAGGGATTTTTGACGTAAGGAAAAATCTATTTCTGGGCGATTGGCTCGTGTTGCCAGCGAAATATCCTTTAATCTATTATTTCTAGGGTAAATGTACTAACACATACCAGAGAATAAATAAAATAAAGAAAAAGAAAAAGGTCAGTATAACTGACTCGCTCACCTCCAGGAGGGCGTCGGTATGAACACTAGGCGAGTGAGACCACTACCACGAGCCAAATGCCAATAGAAATCTCCCACTACAAAATCCCTCCAAGAGGGGAGCCGACCCACAGAGTGAGCAGCTCGTACTACTACTACTCCATCCCATGCTGCCGACTGCTGCGCCTCTGGTGGCCATCCTGAAGTTAGCAGACAATCTTGGGCGAAGGGATGGGTAGGGTGGGATTTCGCTGGCGACACGAGCCAATCGCCCAGAATAGATTTTTCCTTACGTCAAAATCCCTTTTCTGGGCTCAGCTCGTGTCGCTGCGCGAAATCGTACCAGAGAAATAGCACAAGATTGTAAACAAAAGTAATAAAATGAAAATAAAATAAAATAAATCAGAATAGGTCTCAAATAAAAGATAAAATATATATATGAATAGACTATAATTGCTAAAAGATACATATACACAGGGGTATAAAAATAGAAATATGCTTAAATTACCCTTAAATCTAATCATGTTTGTTAACATAAGGTAATTTACATATATACAGGTAAAATTATTTACATGTATCAAATGGTATCTGTGTAACAGCATGTATCAAAGGTAAAATAGCAATTAATAAAAACAATCAACAATAATAATATATAAAGGAATGTATATGACTTAATATACAAAACCCGTAATCATTATAATATGATGTATCCCCTAGCATAAAAATAAGGGGAAACATCCATGAGATCAATGTTTATAATCATTTGTGAGTGTCCCTAACCAGACAATAAGGGGCACCCACTACACTATCACAAAAGCAGCTAAGACACAAGGTGAATGCCAATGAACAAGGTATGAATAGACGAACTTTTGGGTGAGGCAGGTAGAAAGGAGGACTGAATCTTCTACTATAAATTAGCTAGAGTCCAGGGGAAACTATGTTACCCACTGCTACTGCTGGGAATTTCAGAGCTTCCAAGGACTTAAGGTAGTGACGTTTGAACACTGTCGGCGATTTCCATCCAGTATACTTTTTCAACGCATCGAAGTTCATATGTTGGAAATAATTAATTGAGGTGGCTACTGCTCTGACATCATGTGCTTTCGGGAAAGAGTCAGGATTGGCTTGCTTAATAAAGTACAGGATTTGTTGCCTGATGCCTTTAATGGATAAAGTTCCACCTTTTTCCCTCCTAAAGAGGGGACCCGATGAAGATGAGGAGGTCCTAGACAGAAAGGCTCGTAAGGTTGTAACTGGGCAAAGAGATACATCTTGTGGAAGGGGTAGTACCTTCCAAGGTTCCCACCTCATCAAAGGATCTTCATTCTTTGCTAAAAAGCTACGTTCCGGAGAAAGTAGGACTTCTCCTGTGGGAAGGAACTGAATATGATCCGGGTCTCTGGATAGAGCCGACAGTTCTGAAATTCTTGCTCCTGAAGCTAAGCTTAATAAGAATATGGGTTTTTCTTAAGAGCATTATAAACGAGCATGTGTCATTATCGGTTTCTGAAGCCAGTTTAGAACATCATTAAGAAACCATGAAACTGACGTAGGCCTTACAGAAGGCCTAAGCCTAGCACATGCCTTAGGAATAGACGAGAAGTAGGAATCCGTCAAGTCTATGTTAAATCCAAATTGAAATATCTTTTTCAAAGCTGACTTGTTTGTCGTAATCGTGCTAGCTGCTAAACCTTTTTCAAATAAGGATCTGAAAAAGGATATAGCTGAATTAACTGTCATGATTCTAATATCCGATTCTCTCAGGAAGGTTGCTAACTTTTTGACAGCAGCATCATACTGCCTCAAAGTCGAATCCCTTTTATCGGATTCCAAGAATAGAATATTCTGAGGGTCAATATTCGCATCTCTTTTTGCCGCAAACTTCATGAAATCCATAAAGTTAGGGTTTTGAGAATCCCTGAGGAAGCGAACACAGTCTTCATTTGTACTGACTGGGAGAGCTTGGGACTGGGGATCTGAAGAGGACGAAGGCCCAGCTCCAAAATTAGAGGATACCAGTTGCTCTTCGGCCAGTCTGGGGCTACTAGAGCCACTTGACCCTTGAATGTCCTGAGTTTGTTCAATACTTTCATGAGGAGATTCACTGGAGGGAAGACATAAATCTTCTCCCAGTTGTTTCCAGTCTAGAGCCAGGGCGTCCGTGGCATAGGCCAGAGGGTCCCGGTTGGGGGCTACATAACACGGTAGTTTGTGGTTCGCTTGGGATGCGAAGAGATCCACCTGAAGCCCTGGGACTCTTTGAAGGATCCATTGGAACGAACTGTTGTCCAGTGACCATTCCGACTCTAGGGCACTGATCGGGATAGGGCATCTGCTATGACGTTTCTTACTCCAGCTATGTGAGTGGAGGAAAGATGCCAACTGAACTTGTCTGCCAGGGAGAAGATGGCTATCATGACGTGATTTAGATGACGTGACTTGGAGCCTCCTCTGTATTTATAACAATGTACTACCACTGCGCTGTCCAGGACTAGCTTTATGTGGGAGTACTTGGGTGGGCGTAACCTTTTTAGAGTCAAGAACACTGCCATTGCCTCCAGTACGTTTATATGGAACTGACGGAACTGAGGTGACCAAGTCCCTTGAACCTTTTTGACCTGGGAATACCCTCCCCAGCCGCTTAAGGATGCGTCTGTGTGGATGGTGATCCCTGGTGGAGGGAACTGAAGGGGTACTGACATTGATAAATTCTTGACTCTCGCCCACGGCCGAAGTCGATTCTTTAGAATCAGAGGCACTGAGGATTAGTTTTGTTCCCTGGACCTGACGTTTGCTCGCGAGCGCCAGATTCTGGTTAGGTCTTTCAGTTTGGCTTTCATTAAGACGTTTGTCACTGATGCAAACTGGAGAGAACCCAGGATCCTTTCCTGAGCTCTCCTTGTACGCTAGTTTGTGACTTAGAAATTGCTTGACTGACTTTGCTATTTCTTTCCTTTTGGTTGATGGAATCGACAGAGTGTGGGAGGATAGATTCCATTGAATGCCCAGCCACTGAAAGTTTGACTCTGGAGTGAGTCTTGATTTGGTCCTGTTTATCTTGAAGCCTAGATATTCCAGGAAACTGAATCACTTTCAGAGTAGCTCTGTTGCATTCCTTGACTGTTGGGGCCCAGATCAACCAATCGTCGAGATACGCTACTACCATAATCCCTTGCGATCTGAGTTGTTGCACTACCACTTCCGCTAGCTTCGTGAACACTCTCGGTGCCACGTTGAGTCCGAATGGAACTACCTTGAAGGAGAATGTCTGGTCTCCTATCTTGAAACCCAGATACGGACGGAAGTGTCTTGCAATAGGGATATGATAGTAGGCGTCTGTAAGATCGATAGAGGTGGTGACGGCCCCACGGGGAAGTAAGGTCCGCACCTGAGAGATCGTGAGCATCTTGAACTTGTCGCAGCGGATGGTTAAGTTTAAGCTGGGACAAGTCTAAGATTACCCTTCTTTTTTGTGAGCCTTTCTTTGGCACGCTGAACAAGCGACCTTGAAATTTTAACTCTTGACTCTCGCTATAGCTCCTTTCTGAAGGAGGTCCTCCGCGTACTCTGTCAATTCTTTGGAAGGAAGTTGAAACCGGAAAAGGGTTCCTGGCTGGGAGGTTGTTGGTTTCCGTTCAACCCAGCTCCCAACCCAGCCCCTTTTGGACACTTATGCCTTTCTGGAGCCCACTTGCTGAAGTTCCACCGGTGGCGAAAAGTGAAACAGAGCCTCCTCCTACTCCTGAAGTTCTTCATTGGTTCTGGTAACCGCCTCGTCCTCCTCGTAAGTGCTTTCCCCTATTAAAGGGGCCTCCCGATCCTCTCCCACGAAAGGACCTCTTACCTACTCCTGCCTCCCTTACCCCGAGCGGTCATACTTCTGAGAAGCTTGACTCTCGAAGGCTTGATGTAAGCTGGAGAGATGGCGTAAGAGGTGGAGGGCTGAGGCTGAGGGGATATCACATAAATTGGCTGTGATTGACCTTTAGAAGTGGAGGGTTGGGCTGTCTGCACTAACGGTACTGCTGGAACTTGTTGAGGAAAGCGTGGTTGCTTCTTCTGGTAAGGTTGGAAAACGCCTGGGTTTCTTTTGTCCCTTACTTTAGGAGTCAGGTCTTGCCTCCTCTTAGCCGTAAGGCCCCAACGATCCTTAAGGCTCTGGTTCAACCTCGTAGCCTCTGACTGGACCTCCTTAACCATAGCTTCTGGGAAGAGATCTGCTCCCAGATGAAGCTAGACGAGAGTAACCTATTCGGTTCATGCCGGATGGTTGCCTCTTGTAGGACATGCTTCCTACAATTCGTCCGAGCAGTGGCAAACTCAAACATATCTGACTGTACCGTTTGAGTCAGGGCTTTGGTCATGAGCTTAAAGATCGGTTCTGATCCATAAGCCATGGTAGCTACCTCAGACATAGCCATAGAATTGATGGATCTGGCTAGTCGCGATTTTGCGTCAAATTCCGCCTGAATAAGGCTATCTGGGAGCCTGGGTAGCTTTTCACCAAACTGCTCCATAGCACAGTCCGGTTTGAGTTTGCCAGCTGAGAATGTGGTTCGGCAAGTCTTCCCACAATTCTCCAACTGAGGGGAGCAACGGAGATGTGGATCTGCTTCCTTCACTTGTGCGGTATAAGGTTTCCCCCTTCTGGCCGCTGGGATGGTCGACCTCGCGATCTTGGTTAGGAAGGGCGGGAGCGGTACTCTCATCCATTGTGAAAATGGTAAAGGGACTCTTAAACGGTTGTATCTTGGTGTTAGAACAATCCATGTCCTCTAAACACCTGAGCCATTCTCTCTGAGCCTGGTCTCGTGAGTAGAGGACTGTCTCCTTAGGTACCTTATCGTCACCCGCACCATAGCCGAAGGCGTGAGCCTTGCGTAGCCTATGAACGGAGGCTGGAGGTCTTCCGGGAAGAACTCGAAGTCCTCTATTCTTCGAGTCCCAAATTCCGGTATAGAGATGAGACCGTCCTGGAAGGGGGCGTATGACGCTACTCTCCACGGATTGTTCATAGAGAACTGAGGTAGTGAGTCATACGGAGGAAGTTGAGATCCACTTGTGTTGGAAAGTGGAGGAGAGGCTAGAGGAGCTTCTCTCAGCCCGGCTATAATGGAGTCCTGGGAAGTAATCCTATCCGACAGACGAGAGATCATTTTGCTCATGCTACTCTTTAAGGACCCAATCAGGTCACCCACCTGTTGCAACAGGCCAGCATTGGAGTCCAAAGCCGGAGCTGCTGCGGAGGTGGAGGGGAGGCTCTGAATCGGAACCAACGGTAGCGGAACTGGTGACTCTGCCGGAGTGCGAGATCTCTCTCTGGAGGATTTACTCCTCGAGGACTTAGAGCCGGAGCTAGAAGCTTTAGACCTGGTTGCTCCGGGATTCCCAGCCGGAGACTTACGGGAGGAGGATGAAGCCGAAGTCGTCTTCTTAGACGACGACGACGTCTTAGTCAAGGTCATCACTTTAGCCTTGACCTTAGGTCTAACCGAAGCGCCAGGAGGAGAATATATTTCATCACCCGTGAAAAGCCTTGGAAGGATGGAGAGGTTGCAGGGGTAGAAGAAACAGTTACGCCCAAGGGTGACCCTTGGGTGTCCACCGTACCTACCTCGACCAAACAGGTCGTCTATACCTACCATAGGTTCAACATTAATATCTAGGGTCGCGACATCCGTAGAGATATCCTGGTCTTGATCAGTTAATGAGGTAGCCAGCTGTTGTTGGATGAAGGCGATAGTCGGATCCGCCTCTACCGGGGTCGACGTATCCTGTCGCCTTGCCTCCGGGGAAGATTAATAATGCCAACCGCTTCTCCAGGATGTAGGGCTGTCCCTTGGCGGCGTTTTTCCCAAAACCGCCGACCCAGGCCCGCAGGGTAGCCAGTGCGGTATCCCTTACTGCCGGAGCCTGGAAGAGAGGGCGTAGTTTAGATTTAAGAATCACTTAAAAACTAAAACTTAAAGTATAACTTAAATTAAATGCCTTAAGTTAAAGTAAATGATGAAAATTTAAGCGCTAAAATAGAAGTGGAGCAGCTACTGGAGATGGAAAACTTACCCCTTCCAAAAGCTGGCTCACCAGATCGTTAACATATGGTACACGTCTCATGGTACCAGACCTGGATGTCCCCGAGCGGAGTCGCGCATGGAGCATGGACCCGGCAAACTTCGTGTCCACAAGGGTCCTGAAGTGTGGCGGAACATCCGGATGCTCACAGTTGGTGGCCTGTAAGTGGGAAGACACATGAGTATCTTAAAAAACATCACTTACAGTCTAAAGGACAGAAGAACTCCGATGCATGCCGGAGCTCGGAAAAAATTTGGGCATAACCCCTCCCTGCATCGCCTTGAATAGGCTATAATCCCGGAGAGATCCGGTAAGACATGTAAGGGAGGGGGGATGGTTTAAGGTACTTAAGATAAACTTATAGATAACTTAAACCTAACACACAAGCAAACCGGACTAAGTCCAGTGCGTAGCGGAGTGTAGTAACTCAGCAAAACGGTAAGGTTAGCAGAGACCCACTGTATGCTCCGGTCCACCCTACTGGGTGGACTAACAACTTTCCGCTGGATACCAGGACTCCGATCAGGAAGGAGCCCTAGTAAGGTGGGAAAGGGCGAGAAGACATACAGGCTCGAGCTAGCCCGGAGCAACAAGGCAGCGCGGAGGGTGGGAAAGGCCAGTACCCCCCACATCAGTACCACCCGGGCCGGACCGAGAAGCCGGAGAGGTCGAGACCAGTCTGGGTCTGTCCCGACTCCCTAGCCCCTCCGCCTGAGGGGAGAGAGGGAGGCAGGCTCGGGTATGTGGAGCGAGCATGGGCAGACCGACCCACCCCCGCCCGACTCTATGGAAGAGCGGGAGGGGGGGGGAGAATGACTGGACAGGCGTCTGGCTGACCCGTGATCACGAAGTGACCACGAGGCGGTAAGACCAAATACGACAACTAAGCCTAGGACAACCACTGATCAGAGAAATGCTATCGGGAAGCATACTGAACTGAAAAGCGGTAGCAATAAGCCCAACTGGGCCAAACCAACTGATCAGAGAGATGCTATATGGAAGCAACCGAACTGATGAGCGGTAGTATAGGCTCAAAGAGCCAGGACCTAGGCTAAGCCAGACGCCTAACTAACCTAAACTATAATAAAATACACAGTATAAATAAATAAAATGAAAGAAAGAAAACAATATAGCAGGAGAAAAAATCCAGGAGTGTACGACTAACCCGAAGGCAAGTCTTACCACCCAAAGCTAGTCAGAGGCCGATACTAAGAACCTGGACTAGGGTCTGGATAGAAGAAGCCTACGTAAGGTAAAATACATGCATGCATGACAAACCTGAGTAGACCGTACCCTAAGTAAAGCGGATAATCATATAGAGCGAATATAAATAAGGGGATGTTCTAGGTATGGGAGACCAAGAACGAACCCACCACGAGGCAGAACCATGCTGCCATGCTTCCGACCCCGAGATCGTATTTATACCTAAAAAACGGCAAATACTGTCTCAGGGCCGGAAAAAACCAACTAACCGTAAATACTGAGTACTTAACTTAGCTGCTGCGATAGCTGCACGCTCCATAATAGAAAATCCAATGAAAGGGCACAAAAAACACAGAGAGGAAAAATATCACAACCGACTCGTGTGCGCTAACTTGAAAGGATGGCCACCAGAGGCGCAGCAGTCGGCAGCATGGGATGGAGTAGTAGTAGTACGAGCTGCTCACTCTGTGGGTCGGCTCCCCTCTTGGAGGGATTTTGTAGTGGGAGATTTCTATTGGCATTTGGCTCGTGGTAGTGGTCTCACTCGCCTAGTGTTCATACCGACGCCCTCCTGGAGGGTGAGCGAGTCAGTTATACTGACCTTTTTCTTTATTTTATTTATTCTCTGGTATGTGTTAGTACATTTACCCTAGAAATAATAGATTAAAGGATATTTCGCGCAGCGACACGAGCTGAGCCCAGAAAATTGTTGTTAGAGCAGGAAATGAAGATAATAATTGAAAAGTGTGATATCACCTCAGGTGAAAAATCCCTTGAATTTCCCCCATGAAGGTGAGTATGTAACAAAAGAAAGGGAGTTAGGATTAGAAATATGTCTAACAACACAGATGTTTAGAAATTTAGATTTTGACTTAAAAGATGTTTTTGATGAGGAAGAAAACCTTTTAAGAGCAAACACAGAAATAAAAAAAGATATTGAGGGACTAATTGAGGAGGAGGCTCTAAAGTACATTGGGGGATATACTGTCAAAATATTTTGTGTGAAATACCCTGAGTTAGGAAATAAGAATAAAGAAGTACTAAGGAGTGATACTTGGATAAACTGTGTAAGTAGGGGGGAGTTGTAAGTAACTTCTAGTCATTTTTTTTCACAGTGTTAATGCAGGAGATCTTTAATGCTGCAAGAGAAAGCACTCATAGAGGGCAAACCTTGTTTTAAAAAGCTCTGCTTTGAATGGAAAAAGTCTAATATTGAAGTTCCTGACCATGTTATAGCTTTCCATGTAAAGATATCTGTATATTTTTGAATGATATATCTTAATAATTTGATAAAGTATACGAAACATCAAGGGCAACCATGCAGGGAGGCACTAAGAAAAAAGATAAAAGTTGTAACTTTATAAAATATTTTCAAAATGCAAATGTTGTTTTATTTATATTCTTTTGACACTTCAAAGAGAGCATTATCAAAAACATTCTGTTCTAAAAAGATTCTTGATGGTGTGTTAGACCTACGTTCTTAATGGTTCTCACCATCGCACTCCCTCAGATGACGTAGGTGCGCAGAAGAGGCTTAAAATTTGTACGCTGTCTGGCTGACCTGTTCTATCTGGACCGTGATTTTATGATACATAGAGAACCATTTCAATGTAAATTCAGATTTACAGGAAACCAACCAACAACTTCACTTATGTTCATTTCTATTCAGGCCACCATCTTAACATCAAAATATGAATTTTTCTTCTATGTTTTTACGAGCATTGTGCATTGTCAGTCCCCAATATTTGGATCAAGAAATTAAATACATAGGAAAAATAGGGAAAGATTTATGTTATCCTTCACATATATTAGATATTTGTTATAACAAAGTCCACAAAAAGTTTTATAGTTTTATAGTGTAAGTAACACGAATAAAAAAGATTCTAAGACCATTCTCGGTTTGCCTTATTTTAACGGATTTGAAACCATTAAATCATTGTTATAAGCCTTCAAGATCAACCTTGTTTTTTCCTATAACAACACACTAAAAGGAATGTTAATAAAAAATGGCTCCAGGGAAAGCAACAAAATAATATATAAAATTCCAGGTATGGACTGCCCCTTTTTTTTATCTTGGACAGTCGAGCCAGGGCTTAGAAGCAAGATTAAACCAGCATAAATATTCTGTAAAAACTGGACAAACATCTAATGCAATTTTCATTTATTTAAGTGAAAACAATCGCCGAATAAATTGGATTGGTAGTTCAGTAATTGCAAGGTCAAAAGATGTCTTATCACAAAATCTTTTAGAATCTGCCATAATACAACTTACTTCCCACTGTAATTTTAATATTAGTCATGGCCTGTTTCATTTAGACCCTTGCAGTATTTGTAACATGTTTAAGAATGACCTCAAAGATATAATTACAGACTTAAATACAAACTAGTTGCCTTAGAGATATCTTCATTGTATATGTATGTTTAATATGTATTGTGAATAAGTTTTTGTTTACCAAAGTTCTGAATAGCTGTCGCCCTATATAATCCTTTAATTATCTTGTCCTTGTGTCTGAACAGATTGACTTAATCTTTTTGTTTTCTTAAATTGTACCCATGTTTATGCTTGTTTGGAAAGGTTCCTCATTCTCCAGGTGTGCTGGATTCTAGGCACTAATCTCATAATTCCCATCTGTCAGTTATACGACCTTTCCTGTACTATCAATTCCTCATGTAAGTCAGTTTATAGGTTCGGCTTACGACGTTCCAAGGTTAAGGGGGCCGGCTGGAACCCCTATATATGGTGGTATAGGGCGAAAAATGCAAAGTCATGAAAAAATTCATGGAGCTTCAAATGGCAATTGAGAATACATATACGAAATATTTCGTCAAAATTCCTCTTACTTTCGTAGTTACAGGGTAATTAGTAAACATAACTCATTAAGCCTAAAACATTCATCTGTACAAGAAAATGCAATATTTCTTCTGTCATCGTAAATTTTGATAATTATAGGCAAAGAAATTGTGAGAAATGGCATCTGTAGAGATTCCGTGGCTCGCAGAAGCGTCTGAAGCGAGTATCTGGTTCAATCATGAATCAGTTGGACCATAGACGTCAAGTAGATTACACGTTCGAGTTTCACCTCGTGACATTCGCTTGCTTTTACGTATGTTTATGTATGTTTCGGCAAGAAGTTCATCATGCCAATGAGGAAAAGACAAGGAAAACATCTCGCTAACATACAGACGAAGAAAAATCGCTCAAGTATTATTACAGAATATCATAATATACGCGTAGTTAGTGAAGAGAGAGGGGAGGGTTGCCTAGTAACGCCCCCTTCTTGCACATGTCACACTGTGCCCAAGGCTACGATCTTTGAGCAAAGAGATCTTCATTTATGATAAATAACATAGTTTTGGTTTTTTTAATAACCAAAATGGAATATGAAATTCATAATAATCATGATTTATTAAATTGTCTTTGTAAAAAGAGAGTACACCTTCGAGTTTCACCTTTGACATTCTCTTTGGCAAAATTTACGTTTGTTTATCTTTGTTTCAGCAAGAATTTCATCATGCCAAAAAGGAAAATACAAGGAAAACATCTCGCTAACATACAGAAGAAAATTCGCTGTAATAAGCCGAGTTAGTGAAGGGGAGAGAGGGGGTTACGTAGGAAGGAGTGCCCCATCTTGCCTCAAGCAGTGCCCCAGGCTACAATATGAGCAAAGGGATCATCATTTATGATTAAATTATGATAAATAAAATAGTTTTGGTTTATTAATACACAAAAAAGAAATATACATTCATAATAATCATTATTTATTAACATTGTCTTTATAGAAATACGAAGGAAAACTTTGAACGCCCGTTATCTCAAAACTAATAACACTTATTGACCTTCAAAATCTATCTCCTCACTTAGTTTTGAAGCTATAACATTGGAATTTTGGTATATAACTCAGAAAGAGACATTATAGAACAATCAAATAGAGCCCTTTTTTTCCAACTTTTTGTTTCGTCTTTTTTTATAAATTTTTTTCTCGTGATTTATATATTTGGGTTTATTTTTTACCATATTGAAAAATTCATATCTAGCAAAAACTTTTAGAAAAAAAAAACCCTCCATTTGATTGGAGGTCGACATCAGGTCTATATATGGTAGTAATCCCCAGGTCTTAATATTAAATATCAAGGGAGGAGATAGAATTTGAAAATAAAAATGGTATTTTCGGGATAAATTGCCCTGGGCGTCACAAAACCGAAGGTCAGAGGCGAAAATCATATGCGGTTTGGAGATGTCCCAAGTCACCTTATTAAGTGGTATGAATGTCAAAGTCCTGTCGTTAAAAAACGGCATTAGCCGGCAGGCCCCCTTAAAGCACTTTTCAATTATATTCAGAAATTATTTCCAGGGTTACAATGCATGTTCCAAGATTACGGCGCCTACAACGCTGATCTGGCACAAGAAATATGACACCATAAATGGAAAATAATCAATATTTGAAGGTTTTCAAGATGAAAAATGCAATAAAAATGCAGTTTACATAGTTTTGAATGCGCCCAAAGCATTAAATGTAAGGTTTTCTTAGGATTTTTGACGATGTTCCGGCTTACGACAATTTTCAGCTTACGACGATTTTCGGCTTACAACGCTTCTCAAGAACGGAACCCAAGTCGTAACACGGGGACTGCCTGTGTATGTATGTATGTATGTATGTATGTATATGTGTATACATATATTAGATATTATAAATATATATTATATATATATATAGTATACATATATATATATATATAATATAATTAATATATATATATATATATATATATATATATATATATATATATAGATATAATATATATTATACATATTCTATATATACATATCTATATATACATATATATATATCTATATATATATATTATATATATATATATATCTATATATACATATATATATAATATAGATATATATATAAATATATATATATATATATATAATATATATATATATATATATATACAGTGGACCCACCCGTATTCGCGTTCTCCAGATTCGCGGACTCACACATCGCGGATTTCTCTCGGGAAGGTTTCCCTGCATTATTCGCAGAAAATTCACGCATACGCGGTATCTTTCTATGATAAATAATCCACAAATTCCTGGTTTTTTTGATGAATTTCATCATAACAAAATGCACTTTTTGTGATAAAACTATTAAAAAAACCATGTATGAAAATTTTTAGTGGGTTTTTCTTGAGTTTTAACTAACAAAATAGGCTGTTTTTAGCATTTTTTTAGGGGTTCCAAACATTCGCGGGTTCTAACTATTCACGGGGGGGTCTGGTACGCATCCCCCCCGCGAATATGGGGGGACCACTGTATATATATATATATATATATATATATATATATATATATATATATATATATATATATATATATATTAGGGCTTTTGCCTTGTATAATAAGGCGCCCTATGAGGTAATGTTAGACTTGCGATAATCTTTCGCTAAGTTGGTTTGGTATTGCACTTCTATAGTCAATGGAGTGTCTTGGGGTTTGTAGATCACTACGAAGTCGGGATTATCTTCTTCTTTATGACGACGATGTGTTAAACTCATGATGATTCGGTGAGGAGGTTAGGATCTAGTAGAAACCACGAAGTACAAAAATACTTATATTCTCTGAATTTACATGGTGAAGATCAGGTATGATTGTACAAGTCTTCTAATGACGATAGCTTGATCGCTTCTGCCAATGATGATGGCTAATTCTATTCTCCCTACATGATAAAGCTTAGGTAAAGAGTTACAGGTCTTCTAATGACGATAGCTAACTCTGTTCTGCTCTACTACCATCTCGGTTACCAGTTATGAAGGAAGCAGATAGTAGCTCGAACATATGAACATACAATCAGATGACATAGTTACATACGAACACACAATCAAAATGAGGACACGCTACAGATCACATAGGCCGTTTGAATTATAGGTCGCGGTAGTTGTCTCAAGCAGGGAGCTTGGACTAGACTAATGTTTCAAAACAAATGAATGACCACAGATGACGGCATGTTATCTTAGCCTACTTTTATTGATAAGACATCTTTAGCGTCTCTAGTCTGATCACATTCCTGCAAGCAATCTGGTTGACCTCTTTAGTTTTAGTCTTTTATATATATGGAATAACATTCCATATCTGTATTATGTAAACACTACCATTCAGCTCGGTCAGCTACCAAAACCAACTACTGAATATTACTCAAACTTGACTTGCATTTGACTTATAGGATGTGATACAGACACTATGTGAATATATATATATATATAAGTAAATAAAAATTCATGGTGTACATGAATTGATTCAAGTAATAAAATATAAAACAATAATATTGGTAAATAATAGTGATCACGTGATATATAATGATACAGTTTTTCACTTCATCTCATTAAGATACATATGCTACAGAAAATACTAATGTACTCTGACAATTGCATAGAATGAAGATTAACATGATAAAAATCATATTTTAACTGATAAAAAATTTCATATATGAATTGATAAAACTATTAATGTTTATGCTGATTGATTCGTTGATTTTTATGCTAAATGTTATACAGTAGGGCTCGATAATCACGGGGGATAGGGCCCAGAACCCCCCGTGATAAGTAAATACCCGTGTTATCCTGATACCCCCCCTAAAAATTGCTTTAAACTGCCTACTTTAATAATTAACCAACCCAAGACCACTATTTCAATGTTTATAACTGCCTACTTTAGTTCAAGCACCAAATATGTCTTCAACTATCACCTTAAACTAAATTCAAGACAGTTTCAAAGTTATTCTTTCCTATCTTCAATTTCCCCTTCATCAGATCAGCAAACAAAAGTATATTACCTAACAATTCCTTTCCATTTTCATGATTTGGCTGCTGCACCAAACTAAAAGTATAGTATATCTATTTTGATAATGAACATATTTATGATAAAAAAACATGATTTACTGTAAAGATTACAGCACCCAACTATATTATTAATGTATAAACAGCAAAATACAGCAATAAAAATCTAGTTTTGTCTTTTGTTTACGTTTAGAATCAGCTGATGGACGTTTATTACCGAAAGAATTATTTTGGAAAACAATTTAGTTGCCAAAAGAAATGAATTTATTAATGGAGTTATTATTATCATTAACTTTGTACATAATAGTTTATGGTATTATGATTCAGTAATTCATATTTTATTGAGAGAGAGAGAGAGAGAGAGAGAGAGAGAGAGAGAGAGAGAGAGAGAGAGAGAGAGCAGCTTGGGATGAGAGTAACTGTAGAATAGCTTGAGATACCAGCTTAGGACGAGCGTCCTGATACTAGCTTAGCTCGAGAAATACATAATGAAATCTGTATTTGAAATATTTTTATGGTGATAAGAAATGAAACATGGATAGTGATAAGATATTCTCTTGTATACTGTTATAATGTGATAATCATTGAGTCAACTATAAAAGTTGTATTGAAGCAGTTTCGTAAATCACAAAGAATAAAAGAAGAAGAGAGAGAGAGAGAGAGAGAGAGAGAGAGAGAGAGAGAGAGAGAGAGAGAGAGAGGCTTGGGATGAGAGTAAACTGTAGAGAGAGAGAGAGAGAGAGAGAGAGGAGAGAGAAGAGAAGAGAGAGAGAGAGAGCAGTTGGGATGAGAGTAACTGTTGAATAGCTTGAGAGACCAGCTTAGGACGAGCGTACTGTTATTAGTTTAGCTCGAGAAATACATAATGAAATTTGTATTTGAAATATTTTTATGGTGATAAGAAATGAAACATGGATAGTGATAAGATATTTTATTTTATTCTGTTATAATGTGATAATCATTGAGTCAACTATAAAAGTTGTATTGAAGCAGTTTCGTAAATCACAGAAAGAATAAAATAAAAAGACCTTTTTTGTCTTTGTTTTCTTACGATAATAATAGATCAGTATTATAGTTTTTTTTTCTGCAAGTGATAAAAGAGAGAGAGAGAGAGAGAGAGAGAGAGAGAGAGAGAGAGAGAGAGAGAGAGAGAGAGAGGCTTGGGATGAGAGTAACTGTTGAATAGCTTGAGACACCAGCTTAGTGGACGAGCGTACTGTTATTAGTTTAGCTCGAGAAATACATCAATGAAAATTTGTATTTGAAAATATTTTTATGGTGATAAGAAATGAAACATGGATAGTGATAAGATATTCTCTTGTATACTGTTATAATATGTGATAATCATTGAGTCAACTATAAAAGTTGTATTGAAGCAGTTTCGTAAATCACAGAAAGAATAAAAGACCTTTTTGTTCTTTTATTACGATAATAATAGATCAGTATTATAGTTTTTTCTGCAAGTGATAAAAGAGAGAGAGAGAGAGAGAGAGAGACAGAAATTTGCCATTTACATTCATAGTATTTGAACATTTGTAAATGAGTGTATCCTAAAAATCATTTAGTTATGAAAAGAAGAAGAAAACACAGTAATTAGTGAATCTTGCTCTATGATAAAATTAGCGATTTTGTTCATTTTCCGGGATATACGTAGTATTTTGGCAATTGGGCCTCCACAAAAAAGTAAGTGATTTATGACAGAATTTAGAAGATACTTACATAAAAATACATTGGTAGTTTGTAGAACGGTGTAACCACTATCATATTGTGTACGAACGAGACTAGGTTTGGTGACGTCACGGTGGTCATACGTATTTTTTTCGTGAATGAATATACATTTATGATTTATAGTTACTGTACTGCTTAGAGTACCATACTGTAATATTAATGTAATCACATCAAACTAAAGTAATCATTGCATGCTGTAAACATATAAAGTGTATTTTTGTCTTTTGAAAAATGCATTCCCCAAGGAATTATTCCTTGAAGAAGCTTTTTATTATGAAGATATGCCAATAATATATAAGATATGCGTTTTATTATGAATATTATGACAATAATACATAAGGTAAAATGGTTTTATTACGCTTTAAGCTTTTTCTTCGCCCGATCGTGCAAACAACAATACGATAATCTATGACAATTATCGTTTGTATGACTGCCGTGTTTGATTACCTTATACCAAAACAATAAAGAAGTTCGAATTGAAAATTAATGTTTTCCTAAATGTTATTACTACTGTAATTACAATAATACTATTAACATTTCTAAAAGGTTAAGAATGACAATGGTGCTGTTAAGTGTAACTCAATGTTTACATTTCTGCTGGCCGCTCAACTACAAGTTGATGTCAATGATGTGGGATTATTCCATGAATAGGCTACATATTATGAAGATGTGCTAATAATATATAAGGTGAGAATGGTTTTATTACCTTTATTCGTCAGTTTAATATTTAATATCATAATGTAAATCTGGTTCATGCATTTGTTGGTTATCGGAACCGGACGAGGCTTAGCCTACCAGGGATTCATACCAGTGATATAGACTTGAGAAGTGGTCCAAGGAAAACCCGTGATTAACTGAATCCGTGATTGCTGATCCGTGACTAAGCGAGGCCCCACTGTATATCTGATTCATTAATCCATATACTAACTCATATATAACTGCAGATATTGGTAAGATAAAAGGTAACAGATTGATTATAGGCTACCTGATTTGTTTATACATATGTATATGGATTCATATAATTATGATTAATATATGTGCACTTTAAATAGATTCCTATTGCGTACACGCAAAAAATATATTTCGATTCTGTTATTTATGATCATTTATATATAGGATACATGATACTTTATATAGGATACATGATACCTTATATATATAGGATACATGACCGAGGTTATACTACTTCACATTTAACTAGCGTTCGAACAACTTTTCGTCCATTACACAGTTCCAGGCAACCACCTATAGCCAAATGAAAGGGCCAATTTCACATGGTTAAAACAAGGGGAAAATTTGCCTGGCGGGTCCAACGTTCTATTTTGCGCTCATACTTATTCTCTGCATCCTAAGCTACACGATTACGTTCGCGATGAATAAAATCATCCCCAGCACGAGTCCTTCGCCAGCAAAGTAGAGTTGAATATCCTTCAGGTCGTAATTTGTCGGAAGTATGTCCCTTTTGTAGTCGATTTCCGACAGCCGCCGGAGCGTTCCGCATTAAAACAAGATTAATGATGGGATACGGTGTCGGTCGAAGAAGTCCATGATGGTGCTTATTCCTTTCACATTGTAGGCGGTTGTTACTCGACTGCCGTCGTCCGCAGCGACGAACGATTTTTTTAAGTTGCGATGTGAAACTCTCGTACTGCAGGATACTGTAACAGGTTCCATTAATCAGCCTGCAAGTGAAATTATACTTGTCACAAGGGCAAAGTAAATTCAGACGACATCCAAATACAGGGGAGGGGAGAGAGCCATTTAGACCAGACTTAACCCACATGAATTCGCTGATATTTTGGAATTCAAAAGAGTCAGCTGTACAAACTTTTTTATCCATGGCATTAACAATGAGTGAACCTATCCAGGTCTATGATGACTGTAAAAATATCCATAATTATATAAACAGATATCAATACGAATCCCAAAGAAAATTCGATATTACTGGTAGTAAATTACTAGACAAAGAAGTGGAAAACGGAGCTATTTGTAAGATTGCCAGGCAACATAAGAGTCAAAGAGAAAATTAATCATGATTCTGTATTTCTCTATGCTAACTGAAATTAAGTTGTGATAAAATCTGATCCTATGTGCCCTAACAAAAGTTTCATATTCAATTTTCTCGCGCGCATCCTCTGAGGTTAATTTTTAAAACTTTATTTATAGGCAGGCGATGCAACGAAAGAACCCACTATGTAACTAATTTCTATATAAACTTTGGTTTTTTCAAGAAAAATGTGGGACATTTTCCCATAAATGTGATTTTACTTGAATTGTGATAGACTAATGTTGCAAGTAAATATTTCATATCCATAACTTGATAATTCTAAATGTCCGTTTACCCATGTCATAAGCTGAATTATTGACTCTAATTGTCTATGAGGTTCAGAAAAAAAATTAATTCATTTTGTTGTTATAGAAATTCTATTTGCTTATTTTGTTTATTCATTTTAAAACGATTGCAAGTCCTTAACTAAAATTGCATTGCACACACGGATAAGAATAGGTTATGTGGTATGTCATGTGAAGTTCATGAGCTAAGCATTCCTTTCTCCAGTCAATCTGCTTCGCAAGCAGAGACGACACACAGATGAAGCCTGTGTAAGCAGATTATTGAGGTTAAAAGGAACAAATGCTGATACAGCAATGATGACATCGTCACTTGGCAGGAGATTGCTCTCAGCCAGCTAAGAGTTACGTGACTTGCTGTAATTAAATACGACTTTAGTATTTTCGAATGATATTTTTTTGTTTTTTAATACTCGACCCACACGAGAAGAATGTCTGAAAAAAAAAAAAACAGTACCAAAATTGAACAATATATTAGTTTCATGTTGGAAATCTGCATGATTGTAAATAACTGTAATTATGTTAAGTGAAATATTCATTATTCAAACTAATGAAAAGGGTTTCCATACAAATTTTATATATACTATTTGCCCTGTATAAGATTATTCGCATAGATATACATTTTCACTTCTAGACTTCCTGACTTTAAAATCTCTTTTATTTTATATTATTTTATTTATTTATTATTATTTTTTTTTTTTTCATTGACTACGAATATAAATCACCGGGGACAGACAATATGTCAGTAGGTTTTGATATGTTTTGAACTTTTAGCTCATTTGTCATTACTAAAGCGTTAAGTTAGAGTTCAAATCTTTACGCATATATATTTGGATATTTAATTAACCTATGGTTACGTTTTGCTTATTGATTTTATCGTGATTCCTTTTTGTTATAATTTTGTAACCCTTCCGACTTCTTACGGAGTGTATTATATTGACTCCACTTGTATCCATATTTATTTTATTTTTTATATTTATTTATTTATATATATTTTTTTTTATATATATTTGATAATTAATGGTTGGCTTGAATAAGTGAAAAGCGTTCTAGCGGCGTACCGTATAAGGCTACTTGCGGCATCAACTCTATAGATACAAGATATAAATGATAAATGTATTTAAAACCGCCGGAACCGCTATAATCCAGTTCGGATCCAATATCACGAGTTGTAACTCGTAAGACATTGACACTTCCTATTTAATTATCCGTTATTCTACCAAACCGATTGACTCTGGGTGATAAAATATATTATTGGTTTTCTTAATGGAAAGGAATTCACACAACGTTAAGGAGATTATTATTGATTTACACCACCCAAGTCAGAGATTATTATGTGTTGAATTCCATGTTTACTGATTTAGCACTCATAAATATTCCTAACGCACTCAATTGCTGTGTTTGTTTTTAGTGCTATTAATTCTATATAACGTGTCAAGGAACTATTAACACTATGAAGTGTTTATTCCCTCTGTCAGACTCGTAATTCTGTTAATAATTCTAAGTATATTCTTTCAAGGATTGATTTGGCACAGGATAGGCCCCTAAACTGACAGGTGTCTTAGTGTATCCCTTGTTTTCATGACACGTGTTACAATTAGTTATGTGCTTTTTATATTTGTAAGCATCGTAGGCCAGTAAAACAGTGATTTGGCTTTCTGTGACATAATAGGGAACCCCGGATGACGGAATGCAACCAGTTTATGACGATTGGTATGAAAGAGATTATTATTACTACCTGGTCGTTAGTCACCTGCTGTGCTCTTCGGGTTTTCCTCGTCACGGACCTACATATAATATTACATTTGATTACATAATTCTGATACACATACTTTAAATATACTTTTGCTTTAGGGTTTCTGCTCGAAGTGTTTTTTTATTGTTTGCTTAGCCGCTGACCCTGTTTCCGTTCGAAGTGTTTATTGTTTTTTGCTTAGCTGCTGCTGACCCTGTTTTTGTTCGAAGTGTTTATTGTTTGGTGTTTATTGTTTTGCTTATCGCTGTTGACACTTGCTTTGTTCAGTTTGTAACAGTTCTGCGCTCCAACCCAGATATTCAATGCTCGCGATCTCTTGGGTTAAGGAATTTTCTTGTTTAGATACGGTTTTAACAATAGGCACGGATGTTTCTATATCTTTTAGTCTAATTAATGGTTCTTTGCAGTATGGTGCGGGATTGCGGGATAATGCGTCAGCTATGATAATTGCTTTCCCAGGTAGATATCTTATCTTGGCTCCAAAGACCCGAATGATCATTTGTCACCGAGTTCCTTTTGGACTGTGATTAAAGCCTTTGAAAAACTCGGTAAGTGACTCATGGTCAGTAAGGATGTTATCAGGATAGCCGTAGATTATGAACTTAAAATGTACTAATGAGTTAAAGATACCCAGCCCTTCCTTGCCTATTACTGTATATTTACTTTCAGAGTGCTTTAGTTTGCATGAATAAAAAGCTATAGGAAAGAACTGTTTATCATATTACTGAAGTAGTACCCCTCTTACCCCTTGGTCTGAGGCGTCTATTGCAATAAAAAAAATTCCTTATTTAAATCAGGGATTTTTAAGTTAGGTGAGCTGGATTATTCCGCTTTAAGATATCGAACGCCTGTTGATGCTTTTTAGACCATAATAAATCTACGCTCTTCTTCGTAAGATCTGTTAAAGGAGCTCTCATGATTGAAGAGTTACATACTTACATACGATTGTAATACCCACTACAGCGCAAAAGTGCTGTATCCCCTTTTTACGTTAATAGGTACCGGAAGTTATGAATAGCCGACACCTTACCATGGACTACTTTAAGACCTTGACTAGACACATAAAACCTAGATAAACATGTTCGGTTCTAAAAAACTCACATTTAGATATTTTACTCTGAGATTATTTGTCTTTGTCTCTGTAGCACTAGCTCTAGTTTATGTGAATGTACTTCTAAGGTATTTAGAAAAGATTATAAGACCAACCATATACGCATGTAGGGTATCCCCTAAAAGTCTCCAAACACTATATTGTAATTGGGGCGCAACGTAAGCCGGAGGCATACGTAAAAATTGATAATGTCCCCTGAGTGTGCTGAAAAACGGTGTATGAGGTACAATCACTTAGGTAATGGTATCTGGTAAAAGCTTTTAAGTAAGTCCAAGCTGGTGAAAAATTCTAACCTAACAGAGATAAGATGTCGTCGGTACATGGCACTGGAAACTATCGGGAGTCGTTTCCTTGTTTAAGCGACAGAATCTACGCAGATACGCCAAGTCCGATCTTTTATGGCATGACGTTTGAGGGAAAAATTATATGGGCTTATTTGATTTCCTAATGACTCCTATTACTAACATTTTTCAACTTCGTCATTTATCTCTATTTTGAAATTTCATTGGGGTTCTACACGAAGGTACGTATATAGCTTTATGTTTGTCCTTAGACCGTATTTTGTGTTAAATTACATCCGTTTTCCCCAGAGATCACTCGCTAGTGGAGAAACTTCCTGGTATTCAGGTAAAAGATAAAAAAAAATTTCTGCTGAATCACCTCTGCTTGAATGACTTTACGGATATTACTTTAGATAGATTATCAGAGAGATTCATCCACGACTGGTTGGGCGGGATTAAAAATTAGCAACAATAAAAAATGCGATATTTATAACTTCCGTATCCACGATATGTATACGTTTGTGGATCACTAGCTTTAACTTGTTGCTGCTAGTCACCCGTGTCTAGGGCTTTGTTCGCGGAAATCGTTATATTTCAGAGTGTCGGGAAGGATTAAAATTTCATTTCCCAGCAAAGTCTTTTTACACGCACTAAGACATTCGAGGGTGCATGCTTCTCGAGATTTTGCGTGCAAACTACGACTGCGGTTGTGGGAGAATTCTGTTGGGTCATTTGAACAATGTTACGATTTATGAGACAAATGTATAGTTCCTTTATATAAGTTATTATTTGATTAATTGTCTTTTTTTTTTTGTTCAAACTGATTTTAATATGTTTGAAGGTTTATAGGATTTTCCTTTGATAAACACGCCTTATTTTGCAGGATATAAGATAATATTTTGTATACCCCTAGATGGATCTTACAATTATACTACATACAGATCAATGTTTTTTTATAACTATAAGCGCTCGCTTATCCGGACTTCTCATTAGGGAAGTTCGAACAACAGACGGTGAGTCCGTAAATACAGGATATTACGTGTACTAAAATAATAAAACAAGATATTCTAATTTTACGGCGCGTACAGTCGGGCTTTATCCACCACTACTTATAATAACTTACGTATTAAAAAAAACGAAAACCTGCTCTGATTACTTGATACGGTCATGTGATGCATAGGGAAATTCCTTTTTAATTTTTTCAACATCGCTCTCCCTTTCCGCTGAAGTCACTTAAATGGAATGTGCTTTGCTTTGAAAACTCGACAGATTTAACTGACCTTGACCGCTTGACTAGGTGACACAGTAACCGAGTTTGCTCGTTTGATTCTGAAATGGCTACTGTTTCTATTTCTTTTTTGTAATAATTAGGATCCTTCTCTTTATTACCATCGGCAACGTATTGTGTGTTTTTAGCATTATGTTGCTGGTTACGTATAAAGCAATGAATGACGAACTATTAGGAACTGAGCGATTACTATTAAGACAAGTTATCTCTACTGCATTCAATATTAACTGTTTGTACTTCATTCTTTGCTAAAATTGGAAATAGTGAGGGACCCTGGTCAGCGCATTTAGCCTAATGAAAGTTTTTTATAGGCATGTTATTCCTTGCAATCCAGCCGTATTTTTAAAGTTAAGTTGAGTCACTGAGGTTCGATATTTTATATAACTCAAAAAACTCAAGGCTAAAACTGCGATCGGGACTTGCAAAGGAGCATTTATTGTCATGACCCGAAATAGTGTTACCTCTAATTTATCTAGATTTGTACGGGTGTTCCACTTGTTTTTGTGTGTTTTCTAATCACTACGGTGCCTAACGACTATCCATGCATCTGTATAAATACAGACGTCCACTGCGTAAACGCATATTCACTGTTTAATATGATTTGTTACGTAAGGGATTAATAATCACCCAAAATGATAAAATTAACATAGTATATGATTATGATATTTCAGTAGAACTTCTGGAAACAGACACTCAAAGATAAAAACTCGCAGTAGCGAAATCTCAATGATGTAGATAATTTCTGTAAAAAAGTAAGATTAAGAATGTCTCGTAACTTCAGCCACAGGAATAACGAATTCGACCTGCAATAGAAACACTCAGTTACTCCAAATGAATAAAAAATTGTACTTAGCTTGCTTTTGTGGGAAGTCACGGTGTTCCGATAACGATGTGCCCTTGGCCCTCCTCTTTAGCGGATGACCTGGTTTGGCTTGAGTTTTCACCGTGCGCGTTGTTTCGATGATTTGACCCTTGAAGATCCGATGCTGCAGACGCGTTCGGTTTGTTTCTTGAAGTGCCGGAAACGCTCACTAACGATGTTTTCTTGAATGATTCTAATGAGAGACGAAGCTTGCGTTGCCGTAGGAAAAAGGACACGTCGGGTTTGTTTCTTGAAGTTATTCACTAAACGATGAGACTAAGTTGCTTGAAGAATCTGTTGCTTCCGTCGTCGTTGACTTCTTATGATACATGTTCATTATTCTGGTTTTTCTTCGGAGAAGTTGTAGAGTTCTTCTGGTCCACTGCCACCACTTTTAGGGCTTTTGCCTTGTATAATAAGGCGCCCTATGAGGTAATGTTAGACTTGCGATAATCTTACGCTAAGTCGGTTGGTATTGCACTTCTATATTCAATGGAGTGTCTTGGGGTTTGTAGATCACTTACGAAGTCGGGATTATCTTCTTGTTTATGACGACGATGTGTTAAACTCATGATGATTCGGTGAGGAGGTTAGGATCTAGTAGAAACCACGAAGTACAAAAATACTTATATTCTCTGAATTTACATGGTGAAGATCAGGTATGATTGTACAAGTCTTCTAATGACGATAGCTTGATCGCTTCTGCCAATGATGATGGCTAATTCTATTCTCTCTACATGATAAAGCTTAGGTAAAGAGGTACAGGTCTTCTAATGACGATAGCTAACTCTATTCTGCTCTACTACCATCTCGGTTACCAGTTATGAAGGAAGCAGATAGTAGCTCGAACATATGAACATACAATCAGATGACATAGTTACATACGAACACACAATCAAAATGAGACACGCTACAGATCACGTAGGCCGTTTGAATTATAGGTCGCGGTAGTTGTCTCAAGCAGGGAGCTTGGACTAGACTAATGTTTCAAAACAAATGAATGACCACAGATGACGGCATGTTATCTTAGCCTACTTTTATTGTATACGTCATCTTTAGCGTCTCTAGTCTGATCACATTCCTGCAAGCAATCTGGTTGACCTCTTTAGTTTTAGTCTTTTATATATATGGAATAACATTCCATATTTTTATTATGTAAACACTTACATATATATATATATATATATATATATATATATATATATATATATATATAATATATATATTAAAGAACCTAAGGTTTGCATATCATGTAGGAACAAACTGTCTAGAGCTCAAATCCAAAATAAATGCTTACTTGTTCTACATTGTGGTAAATATCTGGGTCAGACATCTTACGTTGAAGACTGATTCTCGTTAAAGGTTGGACAGAAGAGGAATGACTATTGGTTTTCTTTCTATTGGTGGTTCGTTGCAAACTCCTGTATGTTCTGAAAGAAGACCAGAGCAACTCATAATGTAAATTTCTTGAATGGCACAACTTGAAAATATCTAGGTTAAAATTTGCCAAAATGGGGTATGAACACTTTGTCCTCACAAAAAAACATAAATAATGTTACTTACTTATTGCTCTGATTAGTAGGCAATTTGAAAACTTGGGCATCATAGGTTTCGTAATCAAAGATGGAGTTAGGCAAAGCTGTTTCCTGCTTGGGTTTCATACGTGGTTTATTCAGGAATACATCCAACCTTTCTTTCTTTACAGTCTTAGGTCGTTCAGGTGGCAACTTTATTCTTGGAACAAATGTACCATACCCAACTTTTTTGTTTGAAGAGTAAAAACTAAGATTGATCCATGTATGTGGCATACTGTAGTCATCTGCATTAATGCTCCCTCTCTTATTATGAAACTGCAAATAAAAATACCAGTGTGCCAGCTTACAGTACTCAAAGAATAAAACATTCAGCAATATAAACCAACATGAACTCTCCATAATAAAACTATAAATATAAAGAGACTACAATATGAAGGTGAATGCTTCACAAAGAATACTTGAATTAGCATATTATTATATTCACAGTCTAAAACAAAGGAAAGCACCTTTAACCTATTAGCTACATTAATTTCAAATCTTAGGTTAAAATAATAATGATCTACTGCACTTAACCCTTTAACGCCGATTGGACGTATTAAACGTCAATATAAATTGTCTGTCGTATGCCAATTGGACGTATGGTACGTCGACGAAAAAATTTATAAAAAATTTACGGAAAAATAGTTATAGGCCTACTAGGCAAAAACTTGAATCACACGCCTTGGGGGATGCTGGGAGCTCACGGATCAAGGCATTGTTTTGTTAACAATCATTACCCAAGCGCGCAAGCGCAAATTTCTTTCTTCTCGCACTAAAAAGCATCAGCGACACATCTCAGAAATTATTTCGTCACTTTGACATACTTTTGGCACCATTTTATATTAGCCGTTACATGGAGTATTATATATGAAAATGTGCGCAATTTCAAGTAGAATACAACAAAACACAACTCATGGCTGTAGCTTTCATCAGTTTTGAAATATTTTCATATAAATAACAATAAGTGCCAAAATTTCAACCTTCGGTCAATTTTGACTACACCGAAATGGTCAGAAAACGCTATTGTAAGCTAAAACTCTTATATTACAGTAATATTCAATCATTTACCTTTATTTTGCAACAAATTGGAAGTCTCAAGCACAATATTTTGATTTATAGTGAATTTATGAAAAAAAACTTTTTCCTTACATCCGCACGGTAACTCTTCCGAAAAAATCATAAATTTTTTTGTCCGAATGTCGTAATGTTTGCACCATTTTAAATTAGCCGTTACATAAAGTTTTATATGTGGAAATGTGCACAATTTCATGTAGAATACAACAAAAACAACCCATGGTTGTAGCTTTTATCAGTTTTGAAATATTTTCATATAAATAATGATAAGTGCCAAAATTTCAACCTTCGGCCAACTTTGACTACACCAAAATGGTAAAAAACGCAATTGTAAGCTAAAACTCTTACATTCAAGTAATATTCAATTATTTACCTTTATTTTGCAACAAATTGGAAGTCTTTAGCACAATATTTTGATTTATGGTGAATTTATGAAAAAAAAACATTTTCCTTATGTCCGCGAGGTAACTTTCGAAAAAAATCAGACATTTTTTTGCCCAATTGTTGTAACGTTTGCACCATTTTAAATTAGCCGTTACATAAAGTTTTATATATGAAAATGTGCACAATTTCATGTAGAATACAACAAAAAACCACCCATGGTTGTAGCTTTTATCAGTTTTGAAATATTTTCATATAATTAACGATAAGTGCCAAAATTTCAACCTTTGGCCAACTTTGACTCTACCGAAATGGTAAGAAAATGCGATTTTAAGCTAAAACTCTTACATTCTAGTAATATTCAATTATTTACCTTTATTTTGCAACAAATTGGAAGTCTCTAGCACAATATTTTGATTTATGGTGAATTTATGAAAAAAAAAAAAATTTTCCTTATGTCCGCGCGGTAACTCTTTCGAAAAAAATCAGAAATTTTTTTGCCCAATTGTAGTAATGTTTGCACCATTTTAAATTAGCCATTACATAAAGTTTTATATATGAAAATGTGCAAAATTTCATGTAGAATACAACAACAAACAACCCATGGTTGTAGCTGTTATCAGTTTTGAAATATTTTCATTTAAATAATGATAAATAGAAAAAATTCGTCCTTTGGTCAACTTTAACTCGACCAAAATGGTCGAAAACTGCAATTGTAAGCTACAGCACTTACAGTCTAGTAATATTCAATCAATTACCTTCATTTTACAACAAACGGTTTTTAAAACAGCTTTTTTTACGTACGCTCGTTACGAATTCATGCATCATTTTGAGATAATATTTTCTCTGCGTTGCCGTGATCGTTTTACAATGTGTTATATACCAAAATTATCACAATTTAGTGTACAATACAACGAAAAAAACGGAAAAAAATTAACTCATTAGCTTTAACCGTTTTGCTCACAGCGCGATTTGTATACAATTATATATGAAATTTTTTTTTGCGCTGTCATATATCCCAATATCTATATATGAAATTATATTTTTTCTCATTTATGATTGTTGCCTACTAAACTTCAGGCAATGATAAAAAAAAGGAGCCAAAAATGAACTCTTAATCTTGAAAACTAAGCGTGCTGTGATTTTTGATAAAAACATTTTTTCCGCTTCGGCGCTCACTCGCGAACACCACCGGCATACGGGAGACGATTTTTTAAATACCGCTTCGGCGTTTAAGGGTCAATTTTATCCTAGTAACACAAATCGACCTATGTCACAGTTGATTAGCCAGCATTTTAATCCAAGGTTATAGGGGCAACCAAGAAGAGGAAGGAAGCTTTAAGGTAGGTCGCAAGGGCAGAGAATATGCTTTGGGAAGAACCAATTCAAAATCTCAATACATAAACTAATGAAAAAATGGTCAGAACAGCAAAGTGAAAAAATTCTGTAAAAAGTAGATGAAAATGAAATAAAAAAAATAAGAGCCAAGTACATTAAAAGATAAAAATGGAGACATTAAATATGTAAAGAAAAGAAATTATATCATATATCTGTGAATACTGAGAAGGCATTTAGTAATACAAAAAACTCATCAAGCCAGTGATGTTAACTTACATGACACAAAATCTAAATGAAGACTGTCAGGTATATCAGAAAATTTTGAGATAAATGGAGGTATTCATCAAGGATCAGCGCAAAGTCCTTCACAGTTTATCACAGTTATACAGTAAATTCAAAGTAGGTAAAGAAAAGGAACTGCAATCAAGCTGCCATAATGACATGACCTGGGTTAACAGCAGATTCAGAAGAAGAGGTTGTTGACATGTTTGAAAAATGGAGAGAAGACAACTGAAAATCAATGTCAGCAAAAAACATAAAAAAAAAAGCTTAAGGTGAAGTGAAAATAACAATAGGAAAAAGAAGTCACAAAAATGGTCATATAGTATTATCATCGCATAGTTGTTTAACAAGACCACTGAGACTCATAAGATTTTTATAGGTTTCCACTGGAGGATTTACTCCTATAGTAAAACCTGGAGTGAAGAAGGGTAAAACAAAAAATATAGACTGCTACATGGGAGACACCAAAGGCAACAGATGAAAAGTAACAGAGAGCAATGCAGTTAAGTTCACAAGGAGGCTTTAGCACCACCTAAAGTGCACCAAGAAAACCCTATTGCATGCAGGATCACCCTATAGAAGGGTATCCATGCACAGGCTGCGAAGAGGTGCATTGTTAAAATCAATATACTGTAAACAGTAAGCAGCCAAAGGTGTCACATGTGAAGTTCAGAATTTTAAAAAATATACACATAGCAAGTTATTTCTGACATCGTAGCAGGTATATGAGGAGCAAATGGGAAAAGGAGGAGTGCTATA
>NC_087210.1:28537174-28542174 GCF_015104395.2 Macrobrachium nipponense
CAGCAATTTTCAATTGGGTTTAAATCTGGTGAATTACCTGGCCAGTCCAATTTCTGAATATTAAATTCCTCAAGAAGGTTTGTGACCTTGTGAAATCGGTGGCAAGGTGCTCCATCTTGCATAAATACACGCATGCCCAAAAGTTCCTTGTAAGGGACTAATTCATTTTCCAAGACATTTTCATAAATCTCTCCATTCATTGTCGTGCTCTCTGGGAGAAAATATAATCCCCCACTACCCCCATATCCGCTGAAACATCCCCATACCATCACATACGCTGGATGTTTCACAGTCTTGACTGTGTATTTTGATGCATAGCGGTTAGATCCTTGGGGCCTCCTTACTTTTTTGCCAGCGCTACGAATAATGTGGAATTTAGATTCATCGCTAAAAACTACCCTTTCCCAATCCTTTTCAGTCCACTTCAAATATTTTCTGCAAAAAGCCATCCTTTTTTTTCATAGGCTTAGTGAGGAGTGGCTTCTTTGCTGCAACACGACATGGGAGACCAAGGTCTTTCTGCAATCGATGTTGCACAGTCCGTTCAGATACGTTCCTAAGCAGATCAGGGTTTTGAGACTTCAAAATTTTGGCTGGCATTGATGGATGTTCCATAACAATCCTTTTTAAAATGTTATCCGTTCTTTTTGTAGTTTTTCGTGGCCTCCCTGAGCCTTTCTTCCGCTTCAGTGATGAATCAAGGTCTCCTGTCTTGGAGCGGTTGCACCACAATGAGACGGTGCTTTTAGAGATTCCCAGCTCTCTTGCAATAGCTGACATTGACTTGCCAGTTTTCCATAGGGTCACAATTTCTGCTTTCTTAACCAAGGATAAGGAAGTTTTAGCCATAATTCATTAGCTAGCGCGCAAGAGCGCCAAATGTAGCGGTGACGAAAGCGTGAATGGGGCAGGAGCGCATACAATGACAGCCGACCTTTGGGACAGCTTGAGTATCACTGAAGTGCATTAGAAACTTATGGTACCGAACAGCGAGACAATACAGGCTGCCAGACGAACGATAAATTGGGGAAAATATATACTTCTCGGGCGGAAATCGCAAGAAAAGTCCGAACACTTATTACAGTTATATATAGGGAGTCGTTCGCTTTTTTTTTGCGCCGACTATATATATATATATATATACAGGCGGTCCCCGGGTTACGACGGTTCCGGCTTACGACGTTCCGAGGTTACGACGCTTTTTTTCTTAAATATTCAATGGAAAAATCCGTCCTGGGTTATGACGCTTGTTCCGAGGTTACGACGCTGACGCTTCCGACACTCCGAGTTAACGACGCTTTTAAAAAACTCATACTATGATAAAACTCCTTTATAGTTTAGCACAGTATATTAATAAAAATAAGTTTCTGGTTAGATTACAACAAAAATTTTGAGGTTATGATGATTTTCGACACTTTTTATGTCGTATTTTTCTATGTTTTTTAGTGACGCCTCATATGCGGAACTAGTTTCCGAGCGAATGAATACATACTAGCATGCGGTGCGCAAAGTTTACATATAACAGTCCAAAAGCACAAATAATGAAAAAAATCATTGCTTGTTTCCAGTAATAATAACAAAACGAAGTTTCTGGTTAGATTACAATGAGAGAGAGAGAGAGAGAGAGAGAGAGAGAGAGAGAGAGAGAGAGAGAGAGAGAGAGAGAGAGAGAGGCGTCTTCCGACGCTCCGAGTAAGGACAGAGAAGTGTTCGTTTCGTTAAACGGCCTCTGACTCATGCCAGTAAATGTTTTGTTGATACTAATAATATAAGCCTATTTAAAGATACGTTTACTTTAAACACAGCTAAATTACATATAATATACACAATTTATACACAAATAAACGAGTAATAACACACATAATGATAAAATAACATAGCAATGTGATAAATGATAATAAATGTTAATAAAATCAATTAAAAAAAAGAAAGGAATTTTACTTACCACAACGAAAGATGACGTGAGGCCAGCAGGGGGAAGAGGTAGGGAAGGGTGGCAGGGAACGATTTGTTCTCTTTTTATTTACGTATGTACACTAATAACTACGTAATAAACACAAATGAAATAACATTGCTAAACTAATTTTTATTTTTTTATTTTAATCAGTTTGTAGTTTAGAAATAATGGTGATGCCTTTGGAAGGTTTTATGCTTTGCTATAATTTCATGTTTTGCTTCCATCGAAATCATTTTCTTGGGTTTTTTCTTATCACCTGCTTTGTCTTTAGCTTTGAGACCCATGGTTAATAATAAAATAGACAAAATAACACGAAAAATAGGCGCAAATACAACGAACTAAACAACGACGTGTTAACATGCAGCACCAACAAACAACAGACTGAACGCCATTTTTTATATCGGTCGCCTATACAACTAACACTCATCGCAAAATCGTATCTCAAATATTTCGTTGTATATCAAAGCTTATATTTTCGCAAATTTTCTGTTGTATCTCAAAACATTTGTATATTAGGGCAATCGTATGTCAAAGTTCCAGTGTAATTTGATCAGAGAGAGAGAGAGAGAGAGAGAGAGAGACGCCTTGGCAACAATGGTCACCGTCTCGGGGATTGACGTAACATTTATTTTCTGAACAGATAGGACAGAGAAGTGTTCGTTTCATTAAACGGCCTCTGACTCATAGCAGGAAATGTTTTGTTGATACTAAAGATACGTTTACTTTAATTAGTCTATACGATACGTAAATAGTAATCAGCTGTTCTTGTAGCCCTCAAGATTTGGCAAAATCACTCCAGGTTGTACATAAAACTTCAAGAATGTAGTGTCACCAGAGGATTACAATAGTTTTTACCTTCAAGAACCAGCATTCTTTTATGAAAATAACTCCAGGTTGTACATAAAACTACAGGAAACAACATGTAGTGTAACCAAAGGATTACAAGTAAGGTTTTTATAACTTTTTATTAGTTTAAGACATATTTCCAAGCGTCGTTCCGGCTTACGACGATTTTCGGCTTCCGACACGTCTCAAGAACGGAACCCCCGTCGTAACCCCCCGGGGACTGCCTGTATGATATGATATATGTATATGTATATGTATATGTATATATATATATATATATATATATATATATATATATATATATATATATATATATATATATATATATATATATATATATATATATATATATAGATATATATATATATATATATATATATATATATATATATATATATATATATATATATATATATATATAATATATATATATATATATATATATATATATATATATATATATATATATATATATATATAATATACGGAATTAATATATTTTCATATATGCTTAACCGAAGGGGAATTTTTTCTCGATAACAGATTTGCCTGGTCCTGGGTGCAGCAAATCTATTATCGAGAAAAAATTCCCCTTCGGTTAAGCATATATGAAAATATATTAATTCCAAGGTAGAGCAAATTAGATATTAAAGGACATTGTAGCTCGATGTATGTATATGAATCACGGTAATGTGACATGACTTATGTATATGTATATATATACCGTATATACTCGAGTAACATGCGATCTCGCATATCATGCGACCCCAAAATTTTCACCAATAAACAGTGGTTGTGTCATGTATCTCATGTATCATGCGAGTTCCTTTTCCGAGAGCGTCAGTTCATAAGGTTGGTGGTTTAGCATGCTAATGGCCGAGTCATTCAGATGTGTGCTGCTAATAGTCAAGTTATGGTAATTTTCTTACTAATCTCGAGAATTGAATAGAATATCTCAAGATTAAAAAAGAATCCCAAGATAATAAAATAATTGTAAAAATAACACGCCTTGGAATCCTAAATCATTCTCTCTCTCTCTCTCTCTCTCTCTCTCTCTCTCTCTCTCTCTCTCTCTCTCTCTCTCTCTCTCTCTCTCTCAGGAATAAATACTGTAATTTGAGTCTTTCACCAACGGGTATCAGTAAATGTGTAGACGTGTGCGTGTTTAAAAAAATGTGCAGTACACACACATTCCGATGTTTCGGTTTTTGGAATTTTTCAGATTTCGGAAATGTGAGGTCAGATGCATAATCAAACAAACATCACTACTGCAGCAAAAACATTTTTTCCCTTTATGTTTTTCATTATTTTTATTCATTAATTACAGGTTATTTAAATAAATATTAATATAATACTGTTAAATGAATGTGAGATAATTAAGATCACCTATAACAAAATAGTGGGACAATTAATACCATATGTTCACTAATAGCTATTATTTTCAAAACAAACATTCCATAAAACGCAAAAAATATATGTACATGACAATCAAAATATAATAATGTTTTGCAGTTCAACTTGTGAATTTTAACAATAAGTATGACCATATAATATATTTCACCATATCGATCTTCAAGTTGAAGAGTCGTAAAGTTTTGAGGATGGTCCGGGAAAAGGATTTGTACTTCGTTATTACGTATCGCTACAACACCATGTGGTATTTTCATACCACTAAATTGATGACGCATCGCCACGACACACTGGTATTTTTCATACCACTATACATTAAAGTTAAAATGATCATATTATATTATTGTTTTCACGAAGAAATAATTATATAAAGAAAATTATCGAGTAATTTTTGCCGTCAGCAGTCAGAAAATCACGAACATGGTAACGTTCAAACCTAGTGTCATCCATGGCATATGTCTATAAATAGAACAGAAGCAGAGGGCAGTCATTGGATAACAGATCTCCATGACTACCAACCAGCCAATCAGGTGTTAGTTATACTACTCTGTGAATTTCTAGGAATGAACGTTTACACGTAACACACGGGAAGCTAACGATGATGTGTGTGCTTTGCATACAGTACGTGTTTTTGTTTTTATTAGTGTATTTTACTGATTACATGAAGAATTCTCTCTCTCTCTCTCTCTCTCTCTCTCTCTCTCTCTCTCTCTCTCTCTCTCTCTCTCTCTCTCAGGAAAGATACCGTCAATTCAATTTATCAGTATCTTTTCCGTTATAGACAGAG
>NC_087210.1:28547174-28562174 GCF_015104395.2 Macrobrachium nipponense
TGAATCAGGACCTGGCAGTGTTAAACATTACATTATAATGTCTAGTTTAAGAATGTTTCTAGTCAGTGGTCTGGATCACATTCATTTAGCAGGTAAGGCATTTTTTCATTGTTTTTGGCCCCTTCCGGGATACCTCCCTTCCTTACTCAGTCATTGCTGGCTGATTAACCTTGATATTATGGACTTTGCAGGAAACAAGAATAAGAGTGAGAAGTTGCTCTATTTTTCTTAAATATCTACAGTAGTGTATTTATTTTGCTTCCAATGTCAATATATTAAGTTTGAATCTTGTTTTGAGTTTATTTTATACTATAATGAATTTTCAAAAATTGTATTATTTACAAAATCATTATAGTAAATTTTATCAATACTTCATTCCCAAAACTCCAACACTGACTAGACAAGGTTCAGTAAATGTTTATAATTACATGCACATGACCTTTAGAAAAAAGTAAGATGTACTACTCTCTGATGTAAATTAAAAAAAATATTTAAGCAAGGATTAATAGTAAGGTTCTGAGCTCAGGGAGCAGATTTTTACAAAGACAAACAAAATCTTTCTTTCATCTTGTATATCTTTAGTAGATCTACAAACTACATAGAAATATATAGATATCTAACAACTTTCTATCAGACAGGTTTATAAAACAAGCTTAACTAGGAGTTACCATTAAGGGATATATTGAGAACTTCCAAAAAATTCCCCTGAGATGCAGATGAATTGGTTGCTTCTGGCACAATAAAACCTTGGTTTCGATGATGGTCAAGCACTGATGGCAAATAGCTGTTGAACAACTGACGTAAATAAGTTAGTGTTGGAGACCAGTCATCATAACGCTCATTTTGGACAGCAACCCTGTTGTACAAAAAGTCCATCTTAACTTTGAGCATTGTTTTTCAATACACTAACATTAAGTAAAGTACAAAAAAATTTTTGCAGGAGGCAAAACTGCACTATTCAATTTTCAAGTTCAAGAATCAAAATGTAAAAAATTATAAACAAATATCAATAGTCGCTGTAGTAAAGTGGACGGCCCTTATTTGCAGGGGTTAGGTACCATAACCACCTGCAAATGCCAAAAATCTGCAATATATTGGAACCCCTCTAAAACTGCTTACAACTGTGTATTTTCCATGATTTATTGTAAAAATGCAGCACAGAAAGATCTGTGAATAACTGAATCTGCAATTGCTGAACTGTAAATAAGCAGGGGTCCACTGTAACTAGCAATGGGACAAAGAATCTCTAATACACAAACTACAGGTTACATATCATCAGAGTCTAACATAACCCTGATGTTAAGCCCCTATATTACAGGTGTCTAGTACCTGAGTTTATACCTGATTCAGTCTTGCTGTCACTGTTATTATGGTTGTGTCCTTTGTTCATGGTATGTTTGTTATGTGAAAAGACATTACAATCACATTTGGCCTTATTCTGTATAAAATGGACCCAACTTTACCCACTAGAAGAGTTGCCAGAGGAAAGCTCCTGCTGCAGATGCCCCACCCTTAATCAACCACCTGCCCACAATATTTCTCAGTCTTCTGTGTACATTGGTACCTCATTTGAGGGCCCCAGAACCAGAAAGTCGTATATGCCACTTCCACGGATTTGGAGTTATGCATACTGGTAGATTTGGCAACCTTTTCTCTGTGTATTTGAGGCATTTCTAGGCCATTCCACCATTTACATAGGGTCGAAATTCTTACTGGGACAGTCGGAATTATCGATTTTAGCTACAGGAAAGAACATGACTTCGAGCGGTGCTGGCAGCCGCTCGGACGTTTCATGAGGACCAGATAGACGCATATCACTAGCGCTGATTAAGCCAATGAGAGCGCGCGTCCCTTTGCTGGGTAGCGAATTCTAGGCCAATGAGCGTTTTTCCCCATAAGGCGCGTTGTAAGCATCGACCAATCACCGCGCAGTTTACAATCTCCCGCCAATGTTTACATCTCACTTCAGTGATCATAGCGGGAGATTTAATTTACGATTATGCGTTGTGTTGTGCTGTTATTTTGTCTAAATTACTCTTTATTTGAGTACATTATGTCTTCCTCTGGCAGTGATAGTGAGCATAGTGATGTCGTGCAAAATTTTTTTCGTTATTAGAATAGTAATAATAGTCGTAGTACTAGTAGTAGTAGTAGTAGTAGTAGTAGTAGTAGTAGTGGATGAGGGTCACAGCTGGTAGCGATGTTTGGAGCTAACAGACTGCAATCTGATCGAGTTAAGTCCCCTTCACAATGCAGCTTCTATTAAAGGATGGGACCCTAGTAGTAGCAGTAGTAGTAAAAAAAAATTATTATGATAATATTATTATTGTGTATTATTGATGGTTAAACATCATAGTGATTCAAGGTTATCATCGTCAACATCATTATTAAACCATCATAATATATTATTTCTATCAATTATTATTATTATCATTATTATTATTATTATCATTATTATTATGACTTATTAATACAATAGTATTACTATTCTATTATAGTATTTTCTTGTGATTGATTATAAGTATCGATGTATTATGATGATGAAAGGTTATCATCATCAGTGACATTATTAGTACTAATATTATTGTACTATCATCATTATTATTATTACTATTATTATCATCATTATCATTATTATTATTATATTATTATTATTATTCCCATTGTTATTAATTATTACTATTATTATTATCATTCTGATGACGGCTTTCTCGTTGTTGCTTAGACTGGCGAGCAACGCACCAAAGGGCATGGTCAAATTCGGTTGAGTCATTTGATTTATTAGAAGCGCTGCTCATCCTCGAAGAAAAGCCTCCCCTCAATACCACCCAAGAAGCGTTCCTGATACCGACGTGTGTGAGGAGGACACACCCTCTCCCCTAACGAAAGTACCAGCGCGCATGGAACGAACACCGGACATGAGAATAATACCAGGGGTGGCGTCACGCAGGTAGAAGCCAATCAAGAGGCTCCCGGTGATACCCCCTACCACTGAGAAGGTCTGCAAGACTAGTCAACGCCCGCCGTATGAGTCACCTTCCGGGAACCAATAAAAACTCGACCTACCGGAGAAGTGCTCTGATCGTACTGGAGAGCTCGCAACACCACGATAAAAGGAGAAGGACTCGCCACTGGAATTCAGTCCCTCAGCAGTTATCGCTTGATAATGTCCTGTCGATCAGGAGGAAACGTCGCGTTAGAGAGAGAGAGAGAGAGGAAGAGAGAGAGAGAGAGAGAGAGAGAGCAGAGAGACGAGCGAGAGAGAGAGAGAGAGAGAGATAGAGAGAGTAGAGAGAGAGAGAGAGAGAGAATTGTATAAGCAATAATAAATCAAATGACTCAACCGAATTTGACCATGCCCTTTGGTGCGTTGCTCGCCAGTCTAAGCAACAACGAGAAAGCCGTCATCAGAAAGATAGAGAAGACTCTTTATAAGATTAATAGTGCTGAAGCAGCAGTTATTTTTAACAAAACATGTCTACGAGAGGGTCTGCCTTCCGAAATATTATTATTATCATTATTATCATTAGCAATACTCGGTTTCTTATCACAAAAATGTATCGTCTTTTCAGCACACTATTATTACTTATCAATATTATTATTAATAGTATATTTATCATTATTATTACCAGTATTATTACTATTACTCTTATTAATATCATCATCATTATTACAACAATATGATAACACTTTATTATCGTTTAACACATTCAATTATGGTTTAAGTGCTTGTTATGACTCAAATATTAAAAAAAAAATGTGAGTTTGGCAGACATTTTGAATGCTAGCGCGCAAGCGCACCCAACAATTTTTTTCAAATTTTCACAAAAAACTTATAAAGAGTATAGCTTTCATATGAAACTAAGTTTAAATCGATATCTTCTTAGAAGCAGAGTAATGAATGATAAACTTTGAGGCCAATTTACTCATTTTGTAAAAAGTGGCATATACGACTCTCTGGTTCTGAGGCCCTCATTTGTTGAATGTTTCTTATGTCAAACTTTTCGTTTTTCTAACAAAATTTTCAAGAAAATTTTTTATCATCTGTCTAACAAATGATCATACTTCAAACTGACTAATTATCTAGTTTATACTTGTATTGGACAGCCTACTGGGTCTTACTAGTTAAACTGTATTAATTTCTTTTTTCATTTACAATATACAGTGGACCCCCCGTATTCGCGTTCTCCAGATTCGCGGACTCACACATTCGCGGATTTCCCTGCATTATTCGCGGAAAATTCGCGCATTCGCGGTATTTTTCTATGAGAAATATCCACAAATTCCTGGTTTTTGTTATCAATTTCATCATAAAATGTACTTTTTATGATAAAACTATTAAAAAAACCAAGTATGAAAATTTTTAGTGGTTTTTCTTAAGTTTTAACTAACAAAATAGGCTGTTTTTAGCGTTTTTATAGGGGTTCCAAACATTCGCGGATTCTAACTATTCGCGGGGGGGTCTGGTACGCATCCCCCGCGAATACGGGGGGACCACTGTACGTATAGTATAATGATATTAAAAAAATTAAATAAAAGTATTTAATGATAACAATACAGGTGGCCCACGGGTAACAGTGCAATCGCTTAGCGGCGAATCAGATTTATGGCTGTTGTCAAAAATATTCATTAAAAAAATAAGACATTTTAAAGTATTTTTACGGCATTATGCCTAATTAGTAAATGAAAGAACAAAGCTTTTTACAATAAAATTTAGCACAAATGATTGACAAAATCATTTGTCATTTCGGTGATACAAAGCTAACTTGAGGTAGAGGGAGGGAGCGTTTATATTTTTGAGGAATAATGAATGAATGATTTTAAGTTATCGTGCGTCGTGGTATTGTAGAGGAAAGAGATGGTAAAATCTTTACTATAATATGTACATAAAAGCAGTACCAATTCACATAAAATAAAATTAATTCACAATAAATTTAACATTGATAAAACATAACAGAAATAACTTTTATTTCTGTTATGGTAAAAAACTAATCTAGTGACAAATGCTTCTTATGATATTTTACTACTGTAAAAGTAACTCAGCACTGTGATAAACAAGTGTTTCTTTCCCCTTTTACGATTTTTTTTAATACTTTTGCTTTGGTGTTTTGTCTTGCTCCATTGATAATGTGTCCCAGTTCCAAAGTCAGCCTTCCTTCATAGATTCCATAGATCCTGCCAAACCAGGGGATCGAAGATCCATTCGGTGGGAAGAACATGCTTCGGATGGTGGGAAGGACGTGCTTCGTATGGTTCAGAATGTCCATCCAAACTTCAGTTCTCTGAATAAATCGCATGAGTGGGAGGTCTCCTTGCTTATGTAAATATGTCAGGACTGTGGTCTTGTCTAAATGGGGTACCACACACTAGGTGGGAACTTAAGGTAGGGAAGTACTGAAGTCCTAGGTGAATCACTTTCAGTTTCTTGACATAGATGTGAGATCACTTTCAGTTTCTTGACACAGATGTGAGTAATACATTCTTCCATGGAGCACATACCTGAAATTTCCCAGTTCCCCAAGCAGGCTCCCTCGTCAAGATAAGTGAGAAGCAGTCTAAAACAAGTCTCATGATGAGGGAATTCCCTTCTGAAAGTTTAAATTCAGACAACCACCACCGTAGGTCCGACTTGGGATAAACAGCGGAGTCTGGCTATGATTCCCTGTCTCTGTTGGTCTTGTGGGAGAGGATGATGTTCATGGCATGGCCAGAAAAGAAGACCAAAGTAAGCGGAGTGAAGACTCAAGAGAAAGCTTATGTCGTAGAGGTAGAAGCCTAAATTCCCAGACTGGATGACCCTGTCTTGTAGATAGGTCTGAGATACTCTTCAGAGTCTGTATGAGGACATGGAAGAAAGTATCCTACATATCCAAGAAAAACTGGGCCATGGGATGGCAGTGGTCTTGAACAAAACCAGGTGTGATAACTTCTGCAGTTAAAAACAATGCTCTAAAAGAAAGAAGTTAGGATTTCAGCCGCAGGAGCCTAGTACAATGGCTAGATACGTAGTGCCAAATGCTCTGGAATTAGTGCCAGATGACACAACGCTGGCGCCAGGAGCTCTGAAGTTGATTTCAGGCATTCAAGAACGGAAGCTGCTAGTGAGAGGGTTCGTGGCACTTTCCTTTCTGCTTGGAGGCCAAGTAAGGTTTTTTAACAAAAGAACGTTCAGGAGGGACGATATCATCGTTCCAAAGGAAATCAGACCAAGGACAAGATATATGGAACCACAACAAAACCCATGAGAAGACTATGAGCTGAAGGTCGCCTTCTGCCACTAGATGGGAAGCAGAAAAACCATTATCTAGTTGTTTTTCAGAGGCCGTGAAGAACCAAAAAGACGTCACAGTGCTTAAAGTTTGCACTGGAAGCTTTGGAACTGGATAAAAACTCTTATATAAAGTTAACCCCCTGTATTCGTGTTCTCATGATTTGCGGACTCACCTATTCGTGGATCTTTAAGTAAAGCCTATCTAAAAATTATTTGCAAACAATTCGGAAATTCGCTGACTTTCCCGTTGATAAATATTCACTAATTATAATGTATTTTGATGTTATTTTCATGGCTAAATACACTTTTATGATACAAAAATTATTTACTAATTTGATATTAAATACAAAAATAATAATTCTCTCTCTCTCTCTCTCTCTCTATGAAAATACTATGTATAGTGAATTAGTAAGATGGATGATGAGGAGGGAGTGAAGAGGGCTTGGGAGGAACCTGTTAGAGGACACAGTTCGAACCCGTGAATAGTTAGAACTCCCCTCTAAAAATACTAACATTTACCTATCTTGAAAGTTCAAATACCAAATGTATACTTCAAGTATCATCCTACATCAAATATACCATTGAATTGGTATTATTAATATCATTTCAAAGTCATCTGAAACATTTTACTATTAGAAATATATAAACAGCCAATAACAGAGAGAGAGAGAGAGGAGAGAGAGAGAGAGAGAGAGAGAGAGAGAGAGAGAGAGAGAGAGAGTCCTTTGACTGGCTAGTCAGCATCACTCACCCTTCCTGTCATTAAATTGACAGAGCTTTGCCTTCGAGCTTCTCTTCAACAATTAACAAAAAATGAATGAAAGCTTATTTGTTTATTTATAATATGTATCACATACAAATTTTATAATCAGTACAATTATATTACTATTATTATTATTTAATCTTATTAATACCTGAAAATTAGTGTACTTATTATTAGGTAAATAATATATCTACCATATAAACAAATAAACACGTACATGTACCATAAAAATTCTCTCATCTCAGTAAAAGTGAGTGAAAGAGAGTTATTATTTTTATTTAATGTTATTTAATGTAAATAAAAGAAAACAACCCTCAGAGATATGAAGAACTAAACTTGGAAATTAGACATGCATGTGACGTGGCAAAGGAAGATTGGATTAATGAGCAGTGCAGGGAAGTGGAAGAACTGGAAAGACATTATAAGATTGACAGCATGCATAGAAAGATAAAGGAGGTAGTGGGAAGGAAAAGAGTAGCAAGAGGTAATGTGATTAAAAATTGTGAAGGAATAATTGTGATGAAAATTGAAGAGGTTTTGAAACGGAAAGAACATGTAAAGGACCTTTTTGAAGATAATAGGGGTGAAAAACTGAGACTACACATACCTATGCATGGACCTAATATACTAGACAATGAAATAATCAGTGTAATTAAAAGTTTTAAGAAAGGAAAAAGCCTAGGTAATGAGGAAGTTACAACTGAAATATTAGCAAGTGGAGATTTTGGATTAAGAAAAATTGCGGAGTTATCCAGGAAGATACATGATACAGGTTACATACCAAAAGAGATGTACAAGTCCACCTTCATAGCCATACCTAAGAAACCTGGTGCAGTCAAATGCAATCTATATAGGAACATTAGTTTAACCCTTAAACGCCGAAGCGGTATTTTAAAAATCGTCTCCCATATGCCGGACGCGTTCGCAAGAGAGCGCCGAAGTGGAAAAAATGTTTTTTTCAAAAAATCACAGCACGCTTAGTTTACAAGATTAAGAGTTCATTTTTGGCTCCTTTTTTGTCATTGCCTGAAGTTTAGTATGCAACCATCAGAAATGAACAAAAATATCATGTATAAATATTGGGATATATGATAGCGCAAAAAAAAATTTCATATATAATTGTATGCAAATCGTGCTGTGAGCAAAACGGTTTAAAGCTAACGAGTATATTTTTTCATTGTATTGTACACTAAATTGCAATCATTTTGATATATAACACATTGTAAAATGATCAAGGCAACACAGAGAAAATATTATCACAAAATGATTCATGAATTCGTAACGCACGGACATAAAAAAATTATGTTTTCAAAAATTCACCATAAATCGAAATATTGTGCTAGAGACTTCCCGTTTGTTGAAAAATGAAGGTAATTGATTGAATATTACTAGCCTGTAAGTGTTGTAGCTTACAATTGCAGTTTTCGACCATTTCGGTCGAGTTAAAGTTGACCGAAGGACAAATGTTTTCTATTTATTGTTATTTATATGAATATATTTCAAAACTGGTAAAAGCTACAACCATGTGTTGTTTTTAATTTTATTCTACATGAAATTGTGCACATTTTCATATATAAAACTTTATGTAACGGCTAATTTAAAATGGTGCAAACATTACGACAATCGGACGAAAAAATTTATGATTTTTTCGGAAGAGTTACTGTGCGGACATAAGGAAAAAGTTTACTTCATAAATTCACCATAAATCGAAATATTGTGTTAGAGACTTGTAAGATAAAGGTAATTATTTGAATATTACTAGAATGTAATAGTTTTAGCTTACAATTGTGTTTTTTTACCATTTCGGTCAAGTCAAAGTTGACCGAAGGTTGAAATTTTGCCACTTATCGTTATTTATATTAAAATATTTCAAAACTGATAAAAGCTACAACCATGGGTTGTTTATAGTTGTATTCTACATAAAATTGTGCACATTTTTATATATAAAACTTTATGTAACGGCTAATTTCAAATGGTGCAAACATTATGACAATTGAACGAAAAATTTCTGATTTTTTTCGGAAGAGTTACCACAAGGACATAAGGAAAATGTTTATTTTTCATAAATTAACCATAAATAGAAATATTGTGCTAGAGACTTCCAATTTGTTGCAAAATAAAGGTAAATGATTGAATATTACTAGAATGTAAGAGTTTTAGCTTACAATTGAGCTTTTTTACCATTTCGGTCAAGTCAAAGTTGACCGAAGGTTGAAATTTTGGCACTTATCGTTATTTATATGAAAATATTTAAAAACTGATAAAAGCTACAACCATGGGTTGTTTTTTTTTGTATTTTACATAAAATTGCACACATTTCCATATATAAAACTTTATGTAACGGCTAATTTAAAATGGTGCAAACATTACCACAATCGGACGAAAAAATTTATGATTTTTTTCGTAAGGGTTACCACGCGGACATAAGGAAAAAGTTTTTTTCATAAATTCACCATAAATCGAAATATTGTGCTAGACTTCCAATTTGTTGCAAAATGAAGGTAAATGATTGAATATTACTAGAATATAAGATTTTTAGCTTACAATTGCGTTTTTCGACCATTTTGGTAGAGTCAAATTTGACAGAAGTTTGAAATGTTGGCACTTATCGTTATTTATATGAAAATATTTCAAAACTGATAAAAGCTACAACCATGAGTTGTTTTTTGTTGTATTCTACATGAAATTGCACAAATTTTCATATATAATACTCTATGTAACGGCTAATATGAAATGGTGCAAAAATTATGTGAAAGTAACGAAATAATTTCTTTGATGTCGCTGATGCTTTTTAGTGCAAGGAGAGAGAAATTCGCGCTTGCACACCTGGGTAACAATTGTAAACAAAACAACGCCTTGATCTGTGAGCTTCCAGCATCCCCCAAGGCGCGTGATTCAAAAGTTTTTGCCTAGTAGGCCTAAAACTATTTTTCCGTGAATTTTTAAAAAACTTTTTTTATATTGACGTATATACGTGCAATCGGCACCCGACAGACAATTTATATCGACGTTTAATACATCTAATCGGCGTTAAAGGGTTAAAAAAAATTCCACCTCCAATATTGCCTCACGTCGGCAGCAGGCATCATACCAAAAAAAATGTGGAGCCCCAAAAAATGCGCCATGTCGGTGAGGTTGCAGCCCCACCAGCGATACGACAATGTTGTCCGTAGTTCGTCACGGCAGTACCGAGCGTAGTCCGCCGTCTCTGCTACCAGGTATTCCAGCAATTCCTGTGTAAGGAACAGCTGAATGAACCCCAGAGCAGTGAGAGGAACAGGTACGGTGACCCCAGGTGCTGCCGTGAATGGGTGCATGTTAGATGGGGTGGGGTCCTCCGACTACCCCTCGTCACTCTTGGACGACCAACCTTCACCTTGGCTGGCGCGACGCTCCGACCTTCTACGTGCCCGTGCGCATGCACGCACACGTGCTCGGGCACACTTTCGCACTTGAAATCCCCCCCACTGGCCCATCTCCCTCACTTAGGCCCTCGCTTTCTGTGTCGTCATCAGCAACAAAACTAGACGACATTATCTCCTCCTCCTCCCCTCATCAGATTCCCCCTCATACGCACTAAAACCACTAAATTCGAGTTCACTTTTGGGATGTGACCCTTGAATGGACATTGGGGGCAAATATTCATCATCACTAACATCAGGAGTGATGTCCTCGTCACTAGATGACCAACCGCCATCAAAATGAGGACTTGCGACATGCTGCCGATCGAGCTCTAATTAGTCGTCAATGTCTTTTGGTTCGAGGCCTCCCAAATGCCTACGAATGCCCCCTAAGGACACCCCGATGCTTCCTAGGGGTTACTTAAGGCACACGAGACACACGTTGTGGTCCTTGAACACTTTCGTCCACACGAGGCCGCACGGAACAGCATTGAGGCGCGAGGTCATCTTGGGTACTTGGTCCCTCACCAGCATCCAAGTCCAAAATAAGTCTCACAAGATCCCTCCCGAGGGGTAAAACGCACCTTTCGCGCTCCATACGTCGTTGAGACATCTCTACGTACGTCTTGTACCACCACAAATACTCAAACTCTCGCAAAAGTTCGGCAAAACACGATTGTGACTAAAGATTGCTCTCGGACGACGCGTCGCTGATGCTGGCTGATGCAAGAAGGAGGCATTTCGCGCATGCGCACCTGGGTCACTCTGGTAAACAAAACAACAGCTTGATCCATGAACTCCAGCATCCCCCAAGGCGCGTGATTCAAAAGTTTTTGCCTAGTAGGCCTATAACTATTTTTCCGCGAATTTTTAAAAAAACTTTTTTTCGTCGACGTACCATACGTCCAATCGGCATACGACAGACAATTTTAATCGACGTTTAATACTTCCAATCGGCATTAAAGGGTTAATGAGCCAGATAACAAAGATAATTCTAACTGTGATTTTAAACAGAATAAAAAAAACCTAAAGCCAGAAACAGCAGAGGGACAATACAGATTTGTAAAGGGGAAAGGAACAAGAAACGCAATTTTCATCATGTGAATGTTAACAGGAAGAGCAATAGAAGTTCAGAAAGATGTATATATGAGTTTTATAGATTATGAAAAAGCAATTGATAGAGTGAGGCACACTGAGTTGGTAGAAATACTACAAAGAATAAACGTAGATAGCAAGGACATCTGACTCATTACCAACTTATTCCGGAGTCAAATGGAAGCAGTGAGCACTGACAACAACTTATCAGAATGGGCGGAAATAAAGAGAGGAGTTTGCCAGTGATGTGTATTATTACCAGATCTGTTTGCAATACATATATGGAGAGATCATCTTGAGAAGTATAGAGGATATGGAAGGGATTAAGATCGGAGGAGTAAATATCAATAACATCAGATATGCAGATGATACAGTAAGTACTGCGGACACAACTGAAAATTTGCAATCATTAGTAGACAGTTAACAGGGAGAGTGAAAAAAAGGGACTGAAAATTAATGTAAAAAAAAACGGAAGTTGTAGTTGCATCAAAGAATCAAGATCCACCAAATTGTAATATACTTTTACACAACATAAGTATAAAACCAGCTAACAGTTTTGTTTACCTGGAGTGTCTACTAACACACGATGCAAGAGCAAAACAAGACATTGAGAGGAGGATTCTGATAGCTAAAAACTCTTTTAAGAATATGAAAAACCTTTTAACAAAAAACAGAATTGAAACTCAAACAAGATGAAGAGCTCTGAAAACGTATGTGTGGTCCACCCTCATGTATGGATCAGAGAGCTGGACGATCACCAGGGAATTGAAAGTTGAATGCAGCGGAGATGTGGTTTTATATAAGAATGCTGAGAATATCATGGACAGATAGAGTGAAAAATGAGGGGTGTTAGCAAGAATTGGAACATAGAGAGCCCTTGTAAGAGAAATAAGGAAGAGACAAATGAATTTTGTTGGATATATAATAAGTGAATAGATAGAGCAATTGTGCCTTACTGGAAGGATAGAGGGAGGAGAGTGAGAGGTAGACAAAGAGTAAAATACTTTGGCAGCTTGGTGGGAGACTTGGATGGAGATTATACTGTAAATCATCTAATACAAGCGGCTAGAGATCGAGAGGTGGAGACAAAAGACCGCAAACGTCCAAGACATGGCACTTCAGTAAGGTAAGGTAAGTAATGTATGCATAAAAGCTTGAAAACAGATAAATTACATTTAAAAAATTAAGCAAAAACACTTTTGCAAGGTTTCTCAGGGATTTGCCAATATTTGCATGTTTGTGAGACTCGGGTATGACAGCTGATTAGGTTCCAATGAAAAGTTCATGTATCTGTGAATTTGCACAACTCAAATTGTGCAAGTTTGGGGTACTGGCTCAGACACTGCTGGTCTGCTATTTAGCGCTATTGGCTAGAGTAATGAAGAATGCTTGGACACCACTGATCCGCTTGCCACCAAACACTGGCATTCCACAACCCAAAGTTCACAAGACAAAAGCACAAGACTGCCCTAGACATTATAAGAAGGCTTTAGACTATACTCCTGCTCCCTGAGATGCTTACAGGAAAGCGGAGAAGAGCAAAACTATCAGAATAGTGCCTCTTCAACAGCTGAGCTTCACCAGAAAAAACACCATTAGTGCTTTTTGTCTATCTGAAAAGTGCCTTCTACACTGGACAATCATTAGGGACAACAAATCCACATCCCTAAGGATGCCTTTCCAATGACTGTCCGTCGATACCTGCTTACAAGGCTCGACTGAGGGGCAACTACTCAGGGGCAAAACCCTCTTCTGACTCCCAAGGACTGTCAGTATCCCTGGTTTAATGGAGTCTAACAGGGACTGAGTTTATAAGATCTGAAGGGGCCAGATAGCCACCTTCTCCACTACTCATCCATTAAGATGCCTTTCACGTGGCTGTCTGTTGATACCTGGGACTGGCAACAGGCTCAATTAAGGGGGTGACTACCTGTGCAACTTCCCAACACTCTCCATTGGACATTCAGCATGACTCCTCCAAGGTTTAGGGGAGTATGACAGTGACTTAAGTCTAGGAGAACTGGCAAGCCGGATAATCACCTTCTCCACTGCACAACACTTCACAGTTTCATTCTTAATTTCTGTAAACCCATAAACAAGACTGCCAAAGGCATGGGAAGGAAGCAAGGGAACCAGGCATGAGAGTAAATAGATAAAAATAAGAGAGCCAGCAGCAGGGAAAAAATGATGCACTGAGAGAGTTGATGCCAGAAGATCAGGAGTCAGTGCCGGGAGCTGGGTGTTCCAAGCTGACATCAAGCTGTAGTTGTTTTATTTGTTTGTTTGTATGTATGTATGATGTTTTTACATTGCATGGAACCAGTAGTTATCCAGCAACGGGACCAACGGCTTTAGGTGACTTCCGAACCACATCGAAAGTGAACGTCTATCACCAGAAACACACATCTCTCTCTCCTCAATGGAATGCCAGAGAATCGAACTTGTGGCCACTGAGGTAGCAGACAAAGACCATACCAACCACACCACTGAGGAGCTCTCATCAACCTGCAGTTGGTGCTAGGCTAGGCTAGCTGGGCACCAGGCAAGCTAATGGCTCAAGGGCTAAGAGCTCAAGAACTGTAAAACACTTTGGGTGCTCAAAGCACAATTCTCGGCTGATGAGAACGGGTACCCTTCCCAGAAAAGGAGCTGAAATAACAGCACAATTTCTCTCCTTACTACATTCTGCTCTTCCACTTTTTCAGTTCTCTGCAAAGGAAAAGGTTAACAAGAAAATGTTTTATTAATTCTTTACCAACAAATGCTGAAGCACACAAAGTACCATCATACAAACATAACTCGACTGCTATTCAACATTATTTGAGACTTGTACAATACTATTTCATTAACGAAAATATCAATTCGGTAGCGAACACAATGATTACATACATTTTATTATGATTACATACATTTTATTATGCTACTAAGTAAAGGTGGTAGTGAACGCAAAGTTTACATTTTATTACGCAATATTCTGTAAAATTGGTACCTAAAATTTATACCTAACCACGTTTTTTAAAACTTTTATTGACAATTTCATCTCACCAGTTAAAAATAAATTGGAACTGAATGTAAGAGCTTTGAAAAATCAACCATTCTTCAGCCTAGTATATCCTTTAACTAACTTTTGCTCTTCATGCTAGGCTGCCTAAGTTATCTCTACTCAGGCAAACAGTCTATAGCCAAGCTATACTATGCTAAGTGGATAATGACTGATTCTATATCACTAGCAGCAGATTCAAATCTGCTACTGCAACAAACAAATTATAAACTTAACCAGATCTTAATGAATACTGATCCTGAGTTATAAAAATTTGAAGATTACTCAAACTCAGCAATAATACATCACTGAAATTCGATTAGATAACCAGCAAATAATAATAAAAGCTGCCACAAATATCCATGTTTACATCGAGGATGGCAGAAACAGAATGAGGTTGTCTGCTGAACCATTCCTGGTATTCCCATTA